>NC_085137.1:513302283-513346260 GCF_035046485.1 Aedes albopictus | reverse complement strand
GAACAATATTTCAATAATCGAAAATTTCCGAGGTCACTGGACAACATTCAGAGATAAACAAAGGGTGTCTATGTTAACGCCTTCAGAGTACTATTCTTAAAAAATATACAAAGAGCAAAAAGAAAAAAAATGTGTCGTAGCTAATTTTTAAACATTTGATATTTCTGAAAATTATTCGAAGACAGCTACCAGAGCTAGCGTTTTTAGCCGATATGGGCAACTAGTTTTTCTGACAGCTTCCCCAAACAATATTCAGATAATATCCTCAATTATTTTATAATAGTTTCTGAAAATTATTTTAAGCTGATTACCAATAGTGTCAATAACCGATGTTAGTCATTGACAGCACCAGCATCATCCCCAAATAACTCTCATATTAGTGTTAGATAACACTTTTTGAGCTTCCATTCGATATTGTAAAGAAATTTGTCAAACCCTATTTGTCAAAATATAGTCAATAATGTATCAAATTGTGTTCCTAATTTCGCTAGTCGTCTTCTGCATATCTGTGATCATCTCAGTCCAAAGTAATATTATAACCATCGTAACCCTTTACATTGTCAACCGTCCTAAGTCCTAACTAAATTCCTGCTTTTTTGATCAGTGAAATAATACTGTCTAAGATATGAAAACAAAAAAGTTCAGTCAACTGAAAAATGATAATGATTATTTGTCAACTTTTATAAATTCACAAAACCCATAAAAATAAGAAATACAAATATAACTCTTATAATCAACAGTTTTATCTTTACCTAATCAGTCCATAATTTTCTAATTGTAATGAATCTAATCTGTAAGGCTGTAAATCAACTTATCCTAGCGTCCCCTGTCCTGTGTACTTTCGATTTCAAGTAATGAATGATGAGTGTAACGCAGAGGCCTCCCCTACTCACTCTTGCGTTACGTTAAATTTAACAATTATTGTTAAATTGGAGAAAATTCAATGAATACAAAGATTAGGTGCAAGCTGAATTATAACTTGTCTTGAACTTGTGATATATGCACAACGGATACTCCTTTGGTTCCCATTAGCACTTACGGCCGATTCCTTCACTTGCGCTCAACTCGTAAACCAGATATATCTAGCTCAAAGTCCAAGCGGTGGTGAATGAACTGGCGCTAAAGTGCTAATGGGTTAAGCCCTCCCATCGCGTCAAGATCGAATATCCAGGGGGAGGGCTGAAGATAAATCTGAAATAAAAATATACGACAAATGAAACTTTTTCATGTTTTACTATTGTTGTTTACTTTTTGTTTAACTTGCTGTAGCAAGCCTCACATGCGATGTAAACAAAACTTTATTTGCGCACATAGAAGTATAAGTAATGGCTCAATTATTAAAACAGTTTATATCACATAAAATAAATATTAAACATATGCAAAACTTTTATTACTCAACAGCACAATTGTGCTGGTTCGTCACGAAGGGGATATACAATCTACCTTTTCTTCAACCCACATACACGCTATATACCAATGCGAAGAATAACATTTTACCAGTGTTAGGACTTTTCACATTCCAAATGGGAGTAACTATGATCAAAGTTGTCAACAATTTGAATCTACATCACAACTGGATTTTCAATTCTGCAGGTCATCATCATCAAACTAGGTATGAGCATATGTTACAGCAGCGAGGATTCAAAAGTGAATTCGGAAGACGACGATTTGTCAACTTGTGACCAAACATTTTCAATCAATTACCGGAAAACATAAGAAATTCAATTTCTAATTTTAAGATGAGTTTGAGAAAATACATTGAAGATAATGTTAATAATTATTTAATAGCAGCACTTTAGCTTAGGTCAATCGACCCTAATAAGAATTTTAATTCATTAGGGATCGTAAGCAGATGTACCTACTTAGGATAAATAAAAAAAATATTTAGGTTTGCATTGACCGCAACATTGAGATATCGATGAAAACGTGAGCGAACCTCCGATTCTCCCATACATTTTTGTGACAATTGCCACTCGCATGCACGCGATTCCGTCTATCCCGTTATCGCACGATCAGATGCACGCGTGAGAATGTATGGGAAAATGGGAAGTTCGCTCACATTTTCATCGATATTTCATTGTTGCGGTCAATGCTCACCTAATTATTTGGAAGTTTTGAAAAGCTTAGACTCTCAGTTTCCTAATGATAAGTTCAGATTCGAAATCGGTGGTTGCGAACACAGCGAAAATCGTCATTTAATGATAAAAATCAAAATGGCGGCCAAATCCAAGATGGCTGCCAAACATTTTCAACTTCAGATGAATGGTGTATACTTTCTCTTCATAGAAATGTGAAGTTTTGTAGATGTTAGACCAAGCCCACCCGTGGGCTTAATACTACACACGCAACAGCACGTCGTTAACGATTTTTAATTTCGTTATCAACCCATTTTCGCACCGGTCGTTCGTTTCCATGTGAGTAAAATAATGATCGGTCGCCTTTGCGCACCGGTGGTCTCTATTCTCTCCGTACCATCGGTTTTTTGCACTTCTGCAAATCATCGCAATATTTTGTGTATTTCTATGGGGTTATTGCAAATCTTATTCAGTGCTCATATTTGTGCTCATATTATGAAAGATGGGGTTTTGGATAAGACTGAAAACTGTGTTACGTTTAGATCTGTTGTAGTTTAGTTGAAGCACTAGAAATAAAATCATAAACGAATAACAACTCGTAACATACAAAAACATATTACCCGCCACGCACGCCAACAAAATTCGCTCCGTGTGGGCGCATTCGAACACCAACCGTCTTTTCAAATCCTACGCTTCACACCGATGGAAAAGACTATACCAACGGCGACCGACAGCTGTCATCTGTCTTCGCTGACCAGTACCAACATAACGGAAAGGAGGAATGATCGAGAAAAAGCGGGCAGAAGAAAAAGTGGTCCGTTCGGTGCACATCGCGTGTGGTTTTTGCGGCGGACAGAAAATCTGTTTTGTGCAGAAGGAGAAAATCTCCGTCGTTGAGTGAGTAACACCCAGTGCGGGTGGCAAAAAGGGCCGGAATTGGCTCAGCCAACGGGAGTAGGTCGGAAATATCGCAGGAGGTAAGAGTGCTCCACAGCAAATCCGGATTTCGTCCAATAACCTCAATTTTCCAGTGTGATCAGCACGTGCTGGAACCGCAGGAACCAGTGATCACGGGCAAAACCACCACGGGTGCCAGCATCACGAGTGACCAGACCGACACGGACAGAACAGGAAAAGATCGCAGGAGGTAAGAAACCTACACCGCTGCAATCGCGATTAGTTCATTAACCTCAACTTTCCCACATGACTCAGCACGTGACGGGCAACGGAGGAACCGTTGATCAAGGGGAGCCCACGCACTGCACCTTCCGTGTGAGCGCCACGTAAATCCACTGCAAGGTGAGGGATCTGGACTTTCCTGGGATCGGTGCCCATAACCCAATATGCATTTCCGTTCACAGTTGGTCAAATCATCTCTAGCACAGCGAGGCCAGCCAATATAAGAACCGAAGCCCTCGCCAAAGCCGTCAAGGCTCACATCCAGAAAAGAGGCTTTCCATTGGAAGTAAGTGCGGCTAGAGGGTGAGAAACTAAACTTGGTGCTAATGCCAGTGGTCCCTCGCAGGGCCTCTTTTTATTTATCGTCCTTTCTTTAGTGGGTCGCCCACGGTCGGGAACCTCGACCGGCGACGGACATTCGGAGGCAGGCACGAGATCCGAACAAGTTGCGGGAGGCGAGAGAAGGAGCCGCACAGGAACCCGAACTCGGAACCGACTGGCGAGCGCCCTTCCGTCGAGGCCAAATCCGGCGCATCCGGCGGAGATACGACGATCAGGGCAGTGGTTCGAGCGCTGTACCACGACGCACGGGCGAGCCAGCGACATTACGATTCGAGACCATTTCCGAGCATCGAGACCCCATTCGTGGCGCCTTTTTGCCCTGGCTGCGGTGAGCATCCGGCCCGAAAGGCGGCAGATCGTGGGAGGCAGCGTCACCAATTGCCAGCGTCACCAAACGTTCGACTCCGCGACGACGGTGTAAAGCAGATCCCACAACCGGATTTAGGGGAGAGTCGTCTGTCGTGGGCAACGACGAAAACTGCGCGAGAGGATGAAGCGGAGGATTAGCAGTGGCAGCGTGGCGGCGGTAAGCTGGGTGCACCCAGCGTAATCGTGAGTAAGAAGAAAATTACTAGATTTAAGAAAGAAAGTAGGGAGAGGATATTGCTTAGGGCCAGAGCAGAGAACCAAGTGCTTTGAATAAATGTAAGCAATAATGTACGTTTAGCGTTGGGCTTTATTCAGTTTTGTGAGCGCATTTCCCTTTGAGCTTTCCGGGGCTGATCGAGGGCTTCTATTCCCTCCCCCTCGACAGTCACTTGCAACACTGGCGCCCAACTGAAAATCCACATAATAGGAACTACCGTTTAGCGATTTATAGTATGGTTTGATGAGATTTGGTTTTGTGCATTTGATTATCCGGCCTTGATAATCATTAAAATTTTAGCCTTTACGCATAAAATTCGAAAGTAAAATGGACTTTACCCATTTGACTGACGAAGAGGTGACCTACGAGTTGGCTTTACGCCACGTAGTCAACTTAGGTCCGACTACTCATAGAGGAAAAGTTCTTCGCCTTAAGGCTCTTGTCCAAGAAGAGAGCTTGAAAGACAACAAGCCCACTAGCTCAGAACACGTCATGAGTCCCCAATCCAACTTAGAACTTTGCGAAGCGCAAGTTCATCAGCTTCACATCAGCTGCGAAGCAGCCATTCGTACAGCTGACAGTGTGACCTTAAACCAAATTCGGACACGTCTCCATCATTACCGCGACCGTCTACAGTTGATTCGTCCGCCAAGTGAATCGCGGGATACGCATGCAATGCTAACGGTGCATGTCGACGTGCTTCTAAACAAGCTGAACGGAACAAGTGTAGTGAATAGTGTACCGCGAAGTGAGAGTGTTGTGGCTCAAGCAACTTCGACTGGAGCCATAAGAAGGTACAACGGCGGAGATGAAGGAGCAGTCGGAGGAGAAACCACGATGCCAGTGGAAAGCATTTCAAGACAAGACACCACACCACCATCAGTAGTGCAGCCACCGCTCGTGACGTCATTCTCGGGTGGGCAAGGCAGAGGATTGTTGTTTTCGAGTTCGTTCCAAACGCGAGACAGCGAAGAAGCAGAACCAGCAGATACGAGGCACCGAAACAGCTCACCTCCCCCTCCCTACCTGCCCAGAGAGCGGGAAACATGGAACCCGTCAACCAGGGAGCAACAATCGCGGGATAACCGCGAGTTACAAGCAAGAATCAGGGAGATGCAGGAGAGAGAACAACACATGCGTGAGGAGTACTACAGAATGCGAGACGACCTGGAGCGGTTGATCCGTCGAGAGCGACCAGCACCGGAACGAGCGGATGATCGCCGAATACAAAAGGCCGTTCACAACTGGCCATTCAAATTCCGCGGCGAAAAGGACACGACATCACTCAACGTGTTCCTAGATCGCGTGGAAACGTTCGCAAGGTCAGAAGGCATGAGTGACGCCACACTCCTGAGCTCCATCAAACACCTACTACAGGAGGACGCCATCGACTGGTACTCACGAGCAACTTCGCAAAACTTGTTGCGAACCTGGGACCAATTCAAGCGAGAGATTCGAAGGGAATTCCTGCCCAGCGGCTACTCCCAAATTCTTCGTCTGGAAGCTAGCTTCCGATTCCAAGGAAGAGAGGAATCCTTCGCGAAATTCTATCGCGACATTTCAGCGCTTTTTCGCTTCGTCGATCCACCCATACCAGACGACGAGAAGTTCTTCCTGGTGAAGAAGAACATGAACGAGAACTACGCAGCCATCGTCACAGCAGCGAGGCCTCGTTCACTGGAAGAAATGGTGGAAGTCTGCACCGGATACGACGAGACGAGAATGCTTCTGAACAGACAACGCAGGATTCCGATTCCGCACAGCGCGCTTCTGGAACCGAACTTTGCTACGCCAGTAGTAACCAGCAGACCACCACCGGTTCAGCATCACCAACAGCCACAGCGGTTCAACAGGGTTCACGCCGTGGAAGTAGAAGGCGCTTATGAGCACGAAGCGGTAGAGGAAGGACCAGAAGACGATTGGCAGCACACAATCGACGAACTGGTTGAGCAAGTGAACGCGCTGAAGATGAACCTGGAGCGGAAATCTGCGAGGCCAATCTTTGCTGCACGCGACGAGAAACAGTCCAGGTCGACGGACAGGTACAACCGAACAGAAGCTGATGTCCTGCGAGCAGCGCGACAGTACACAAGAGAAGCGCAAGCTCCAGCACAGCAGCAACGGCCACAAGCCGCATCGTTCCAGACTCGGCCACCACAACAGCAGCAAGAACAGCCGCAAAGAGCACAGGGCTGGCAAGTACGACAGTGGATGCCAAGTTCGGATCAGAGCGACAACAACCGAAGAAGCCAACGTCTGTTGCCAGAACCAGTCAGGCAACGGGAAGATCGCCATATACAACAGGAAGAGGCTCCGAACGATCAACGACCAGCAATGCTCTGCTGGAACTGCGACGAGGAAGGCCACAGATTCATGGACTGTCCGAAACCACAAGCCATTCTCTTCTGCTACCGGTGTGGACGGAAGGGCTACTCGTTGCGCAGTTGCTTCACGTGTCGCACGGACGCGTTAAACTACCCAGCGGAGAACCAGCAATAGAGGGGAGCAGCTCTCCGCAAAATCTCGGAGACCCCTCCGACATCCCGGAATTTCAAAACCTCAACTCGATCATTATCAACCCCGGAAGTGACAATAGACCGCACGCCGTCATATCAGTGCTGGGTAAGGAGTTAACAGCTTTGCTGGATAGCGGAGCAAACTGCTCCCTACTAGGAGGAAAAAGAGTCGGGCTGGCGGAAGACTGCGGTTTGCAGAAAGGAACCGTCAGCGGCGGAATAAAAACGGCGGACGGCACAAGACACAACATTTCGCATTTCGTCTATCTCCCAATAGTGTACAACAACCGCAACGAAGTTCTTCCAGTGCTTTTGGTACCTTCGATTCCAGACTGCGTCATTTTAGGAATGAACTTCTGGGAAAAGTTTGGCGTCAAAGCAGTGTGTTGCACACTAGAAGCGAAGCAGGAAGACCAGATCAGTGAAGACCAGGAGATGAAGCAACTCAGCCCCGAACAACAACGACGCCTAGAGCAGGCGATCCAGAAGTTTCCGAAAGCGGTAGAGGGAAGACTAGGACGCACGAAGCTGTACGAGCATCGAATCGATGTGGGGAATGCACCGCCCCGTAAACAACGGCATTACCCTATGTCGCCGTATGTTCTACAGGAGGTCAACAAGGAGATCGACCGGATGATAGCGCTGGACGTCATCGAGGAGGCGCAGTTCTCGCCATGGAACAACCCGCTGGTCGCCGTCAAGAAGAAGACTGGGCAGTATCGCGTCTGTCTGGACGCGCGTCACCTCAACTCCATCATGGTGAACGAGGGCTATCCGATACCCCAGATTGCAGCGATCACCAACAACCTCCGAAGCAGCAAATACATTTCTTCGATCGATCTCAAGGATGCCTTCTGGCAGCTACCACTCCATCCAGGTTCGAGGCAAATGACAGCCTTCACCGTTCCATCCAGAGGCCATTTCCAATTCAAGGTAGTGCCTTTCGGGCTGTGTACGGCAAGCCAAGCCCTAGCGCGACTTATGACCCACCTATTCGCCGATCTAGAACCGCTGGTATTCCATTACCTGGACGACATCATCATCTGCTCCGAAACGTTCGAAGAGCATATCGCTCTGCTCGAAGAAGTAGCCCGCCGGCTACGCCAAGCGAATCTCACGATTTCATCGGAGAAGTCCAAGTTCTGCCGGAAGAGCATGAAGTACCTCGGCTACGTAATCGACGAGCAAGGTTGGCGTGTAGACGACGAGAAGATCCAAGCGATCGTACAGTTCCCGACTCCAACAACGCGCAAAGAGGTGCAGCGATTTCTCGGTGTTTGCAACTGGTACCGACGCTTCATCGCCGGTTTCTCGCAGCTAGCAGCTCCGCTAACAAACTTGACGTCAGGCAAGACCAAGTTCCGTTGGAATCCGATAGCTGAAGAAGCGTTCCTCAAGCTAAAAGCAGCTCTGGTTTCGGCACCAGTACTGGCGATGCCGGACTACAGCAAACCGTTCGCCATAGCGTGCGATGCCAGCGACACAGCAATCGGAGCAGTGCTAACGCAGGAGATCAACGGCGAGGAACATCCCATCAGCTACTTCTCGCAGAAGTTGTCAGCGTCGGAGAGGAAGTACTCGGTCACGGAGCGGGAGTGCCTCGCAGTGATCCGAGCGATCGAGAAGTTTAGAGGCTACGTGGAAGGAATCCGATTCATTGTCCACTGTGACCATGCAGCACTCAGCTACCTGAAGTCGATGAAGCACCCGACGGCTTTGATGAGCCGGTGGCTGTTGCGTCTAAATGCGTTCGACTTCGAGATCCGCTATAGAAAGGGTTCGATCAACGTTGTTCCAGATGCGCTCTCGAGAACAGTAGCTGAAGCAGTCTTCACGGTAGACCAAGTTCAGGATCCTTGGTACAAAAAGCTGGTGGACAGAGTAAAGAGCGAAGGAGATAAGTTCCCGGACTTCCGCATAGCAAACGATACGCTATTCAAGAACTGCCGTTGCAAGGACGAAGTGGGAGCAGTTTACCACAAGTGGAAGCAAGTCGTTCCGAAAGAAGAGAGATTCCAGCTAATCCGAAGATTCCACGACGAACCGGCAGCAGCGCATCTTGGTTTCTACAAGACCTGGCACAAGCTACAAGCCCACTACTACTGGCCACAGATGCAACAGGAGATTCATGATTACGTTATGAACTGTGCGACTTGCAAAGCGTGCAAGGCACCGGGGAAAAGAATGATGCCGCAGATGGGAAATCCGAAGCCGGCGAAGACTCCTTGGGAAATGATATCAGTAGACTTCGTCGGTCCGCTCACTCGTTCCAAACGAGGAAATACGGTTTTGTTGGTAGTAGTAGACTGGGTCAGCAAGTATGTGATCGTTAAGCCGATGCGTACAGCGGATTCGCAGAAGATGGTGGAGTTCCTGGAAGAAGAAGTTTGTCTGAAGTTCTCTCGGCCGCGGCTGATACTGTCCGATAACGGGAAGCAGTTCGAATCGATGGTCTTCAAATCCTGGCTGGCAAAGCACAAAATCGGCCACATGAAGACAGCGTTCTACTGTCCGCAGGTCAATAACGCCGAACGCGTCAACCGCGTCGTAGTAACCTGCATCCGGGCATTGTTGGACGGCGATCATCGAGAGTGGGACGAAAAGCTACCGGCGATCACGGCGGCGATAAACGCTGCTCGGCACGAGGCGACGGGCGTTAGTCCACACGAAGCCAACTTCGGACGGAACCTGTTGTTGCACACGGATCTGTACACGCAGCAGGAACTCAACACGCCCGAAGACCCGAAGGTAGCGCAGGACCTGCGACTTTCTGCGATTCGTCGAATCCAAAAGCTTATCATCGAGCGGATTAAGAACAGCCACCAGCGGGCGAAGCAGCGATACAACCTTCGCACAAGATCAGTAGCGTTCAAAGTCGGAGACCTGGTTTGGCGGCGATCGTTCGTACTCTCTTCGAAGGCGGACCAAATCAACAGCAAGCTCGAGCCGAAATTCGTTCCGGCAGTTGTCAAGGAGATCATCGGGACGAACCTGTACGTGTTAGAAGATGTTCTGAGCGGCAAGAAGGGAAGATACCACGCGAAGGACATCAAGGCGGACTAAACGAACGTGTGCAAGCTATGCAAACAGGCGGTGCCTGTTAACGAAGAAGCGAACGCTGAAGAAAACACCATAATTGGGCATCATTACAGCGAACAGGAGGGCAGAGAAGTTCCAACCGGATTCTGCACTTCCGTTACACCGATTTGACGACTACATCGACGGGAATCGTCGTTACTAGCAGCGAGATTCCGGGCCGTTCAAGCTATGTACACAGGCGGTGCCTGTCAACCACAAAGCAGCCAAGCCATCAAAAAACCAAACATTGGGAGATTTGATCACGAGAGCTGAGGGTGAGAAGCCGTCGCAATAGTGCTCCACCGCAGCAACACCGATTGTGAGTCGACAGCAAGGATTTCCGTACAGCCGTACGAGGTTCCACAATGTTAAAGCTATGTCCGCAGGCAATGCCTGTCAACCATGAGTACCACGCTCCAAAAACACGTAACAAACGGGAAAATGGTAGAAAGTCAGGTGTGATGAGCAATAACTTCTTTACGACTACCTCTCCACCTCGACAGATCAGCCGGCTTTGTAATAGACCACGATCTTCGCCAGGAACAATGAACGATTTGCGATTCCATCCCCCGATCCCTTAGAAGGTCGAACAGTAGCAAGTGGAGAATCAACATGTGGTACCCAAACACTTCCATCGCGCCAGGAGGTGTACCGTGAGCCGTTCGCCAAACGGGAGAAATGGTACCCTGTGATTCTGGAAACGGAACGCAGGTTTCTCGTCAAGGCACCAGATGTATTCTCTGATAGGAGGAGTGGAGACCCGGAGATCGACGACCAAACATCGGTTCGGCGCGGAGTTGAAGCTTACGGCCACTATCAGGCGCAGGGAGACAGCAGCTGGAGAGCTTTGGGAGAGCAGGAGGACGTAGCAAGCAGCCTACGACGGGCGCGGGAAATTGGAACCCTGAAAACCATCGTGAGTAGGGAGGCTCCAAATACCAGGACGAAGACACGCCAAACACCAGGACGAATCGACAGCCTACTGAAGGCGAGGGAGACTGGGACCCTGAAAACAGCAGTGAGTAGGGAGGCTCCAGATACCATGTCAAAGAGCGCCGCAACCATCAGCCTACAGCGGGCAAGGGAGACTGGGACCCTGAAAACCGCAGTGAGTAGGGAGGCTCCAGATACCAGTACAGAGAGCACAGCAGTCATCAGCCTACAGCGGGCGAGGGAGATTGGGACCCTGAAAACAACAGTGAGTAGGGAGGCTCCAAATACCACTACTAAGAACGCAGCAAACCATCACCTACTACAGACGATCAACACGCGGTACCAAAACACTTCCATCGCGCCAGGAGGTGTACCGTAAGCCGTTCGCCAAGCGAGAGAAATGGCACCCTGTGATTCCGGAAACGGGACGCAGGTACCTCGGCAGTGCACCAGATGTATTCTCTGATAGGAGGAGTGGAGACCCGGAGTTCGACGACCAAATATCGGTTCGACGCGGAGTTGAAGCTTACGGCCACTATCAGGCGCAGTGAGACAGCAACTGGAGAGCATTGGGAGAGCAGGTAGACAAGCAGGCAGCCTACGAAGGGCGCGGGAGATTGGGACCCTGAAAACAGCAGTGAGTAGGGAGGCTCCAAATACCACCACGAAGAGCGCAGCACACAGCCTACAGCGGGCAAGGGAGACTGGGACCCTGAAAACCATCGTTGAGTAGGGAGGCTCCAGATACCAAACGAACAGAACATCGAATGAAGCGCAGCAACATCCGAGGAACTCTCACACCGAAACACCAAGTGGTCATGCCGTTAGCCGATCGAGACAAATCGAGCCCATCATCAAGAATTCGACCATCCTCACTACACAGAGCTATGAGTGGCACCACTACGAAGGAACAAAATACGATCTCGGCAATCCAAGCACATCCACGACTGGATGGTGCACACGAACCCTCAAGTTTTTCCAGTCAATTCGAATGCGTGGCCAAGGGTTAAAGATCTGGGGGTCGTCATGAAATCTTCATCCCAAAAGTAACGCGACCAGGGGCGCGGTAAAACCCTATTTCTCGGGCTCATGACGATTTAGATTAGTAAATGTTTCTTTTCTCAGAAAATACGCACAAACCAAGACAAACCAATTTTGTCCATAGATATAGTCGATACATAAAGCTTCTTAATGCTTAGTGTACAATTAAGCCTATTTTAGCAGATACCATAGGCTAGAATCCGATTTGAAAGTTTTGCCGTAGGATTCGTTTAAGTTGGACATGGACTTTGGTCAGAGACGATTTGAGAGGTCGTAGATTTTGCCAGGCGCAGCTGGCATGAAGTTTAGTCTAGCATTAAGATTATGCAGTTTGGAGGATAGAGAAGATTTGGCAAGCGACCAAGGCTTGCGTATGAGTTTGGTTTTAGTTGAGGAAACGATGTAACTTGAGGTCTGCTCAAGAGTTAGGTTGACCGACTTGTCTCTGACCATCATCCTAGGAGGATGACTGAAGATTTTGTGAATTTTTCATAAATCGTTTGATCACCGATTTATGAAAAATTCTTCCGCTACGGTAGAGTTGTGTTACGTTTAGATCTGTTGTAGTTTAGTTGAAGCACTAGAAATAAAATCATAAACGAATAACAACTCGTAACATACAAAAACATATTACCCGCCACGCACGCCAACAAAATTCGCTCCGTGTGGGCGCATTCGAACACCAACCGTCTTTTCAAATCCTACGCTTCACACCGATGGAAAAGACTATACCAACGGCGACCGACAGCTGTCATCTGTCTTCGCTGACCAGTACCAACATAACGGAAAGGAGGAATGATCGAGAAAAAGCGGGCAGAAGAAAAAGTGGTCCGTTCGGTGCACATCGCGTGTGGTTTTTGCGGCGGACAGAAAATCTGTTTTGTGCAGAAGGAGAAAATCTCCGTCGTTGAGTGAGTAACACCCAGTGCGGGTGGCAAAAAGGGCCGGAATTGGCTCAGCCAACGGGAGTAGGTCGGAAATATCGCAGGAGGTAAGAGTGCTCCACAGCAAATCCGGATTTCGTCCAATAACCTCAATTTTCCAGTGTGATCAGCACGTGCTGGAACCGCAGGAACCAGTGATCACGGGCAAAACCACCACGGGTGCCAGCATCACGAGTGACCAGACCGACACGGACAGAACAGGAAAAGATCGCAGGAGGTAAGAAACCTACACCGCTGCAATCGCGATTAGTTCATTAACCTCAACTTTCCCACATGACTCAGCACGTGACGGGCAACGGAGGAACCGTTGATCAAGGGGAGCCCACGCACTGCACCTTCCGTGTGAGCGCCACGTAAATCCACTGCAAGGTGAGGGATCTGGACTTTCCTGGGATCGGTGCCCATAACCCAATATGCATTTCCGTTCACAGTTGGTCAAATCATCTCTAGCACAGCGAGGCCAGCCAATATAAGAACCGAAGCCCTCGCCAAAGCCGTCAAGGCTCACATCCAGAAAAGAGGCTTTCCATTGGAAGTAAGTGCGGCTAGAGGGTGAGAAACTAAACTTGGTGCTAATGCCAGTGGTCCCTCGCAGGGCCTCTTTTTATTTATCGTCCTTTCTTTAGTGGGTCGCCCACGGTCGGGAACCTCGACCGGCGACGGACATTCGGAGGCAGGCACGAGATCCGAACAAGTTGCGGGAGGCGAGAGAAGGAGCCGCACAGGAACCCGAACTCGGAACCGACTGGCGAGCGCCCTTCCGTCGAGGCCAAATCCGGCGCATCCGGCGGAGATACGACGATCAGGGCAGTGGTTCGAGCGCTGTACCACGACGCACGGGCGAGCCAGCGACATTACGATTCGAGACCATTTCCGAGCATCGAGACCCCATTCGTGGCGCCTTTTTGCCCTGGCTGCGGTGAGCATCCGGCCCGAAAGGCGGCAGATCGTGGGAGGCAGCGTCACCAATTGCCAGCGTCACCAAACGTTCGACTCCGCGACGACGGTGTAAAGCAGATCCCACAACCGGATTTAGGGGAGAGTCGTCTGTCGTGGGCAACGACGAAAACTGCGCGAGAGGATGAAGCGGAGGATTAGCAGTGGCAGCGTGGCGGCGGTAAGCTGGGTGCACCCAGCGTAATCGTGAGTAAGAAGAAAATTACTAGATTTAAGAAAGAAAGTAGGGAGAGGATGTTGCTTAGGGCCAGAGCAGAGAACCAAGTGCTTTGAATAAATGTAAGCAATAATGTACGTTTAGCGTTGGGCTTTATTCAGTTTTGTGAGCGCATTTCCCTTTGAGCTTTCCGGGGCTGATCGAGGGCTTCTATTCCCTCCCCCTCGACAGTCACTTGCAACAACTGTTAGTAAAAATTGAATTCAAATAAATAATTCCCTTGGAGATTTGTACCAGTTTTGGTGCGTTTAAAGATATCATTTTCTCAATAATTTATGATTGTATTCAATCCCGGAATTCAAGCAATCTTTTTTTAAAATCATATGTTTGTTGCTTACTGTATGACTTGTAGGTTGAATTTTTATCTAAAATAATATCCATCTCTTCAATATTCATGTTGCCTTTCTCGCAAGAAATTTATCTGAATTTGAGATTATGAGCATCTTTTTTAATAATTAGGTTTATTGAATAATTACATCCCTTGCATTTCCAACACATTTATAACATAGTTGTCTCCTTTACAACTTCGCGTAGGTCAAGATTCTTGAATCCTGGTCATAGTAGAAGCTGTCTTCTAACAGTCTGCGATAAGTTTGCGCAACCTTTTTTCATTAACGTGTATTTTAATAACAGCTAATTCTATACTCAGTCACAACCTTTTAGTTACAAAACATCACTCGCAAATCTTAATATACAGTATGCGGCAGGAAAAAATGCGAAAGTGTTTTTCAACTTCAAACCTCATTTTCGTCCATTTGACATTAACCAATCTATGTTTCAACGTTCCATGATCTATAATAGGCTAGTTTTCTGAAAAGTTAATTAAAAAATTTCCCATTTTGGTCACTAACCTTTACAGGGTGGCGCCTGAAGATGAAGACAACCAGAATTTTCAAACCGCAGAAAATCGCACAGGTCGCTAAATTTCGCATCTGATAAAACAAAATTTTTGATTTTCTCTACAATATCATCAAATATATGTACTTATTTCATCTGCTATGTGAAACTACATGGCTCTGGATCAGTGTGGTCTGGTTGTTCATCGAATTTGAGCTAATTTTGTTACTGTTATAGTCATTTTGTTTAATGACCATTGGGCGCGTAGTTTATTGATATCCGTTTATTAGGCCTACATTATCACACGTTAATCATCAAATGTGTTCATTTTTATTTTTCAGTGCTGGAATATAAACATTGACTGATACACTGTCATGAAAAAATAGTCATATATATCCCATATTTAGCGTGTAATAGTGCCTTGAACTTTTCGCATTTTTTCCTGCCGCACCCTGTATATTGCGATCTTTTTGGATGCTGGTATATGAATATTTTGTTGGAAGCAGATTCTATGCGCTTGTATTTGTCAAAGTGCATAATGAGCCCACTCTCCTTTTTGGCACTTCATACAACAATTGTTTTATTTTAACATCCAACGCCTTGCTTTTTCTATAACGAGGAACCTACAATATGGCAGTCCTGCACACCGCCTTTTTTAATTGGTGAAACTTGGCAGCTCGACTACATTTTTTAAGATTTTTATCGGTATGATTTAGTTTTTACAAAAAGAAATAACTGTAGTGTTTCTATGATATTTGAGTTGAGTTAGGTACAGTCAATGCATCTTTGAAAAATCGTAACTACTCTTATCTAATCTCAAACATACGCGGAATCACCCTGGAAAGCAATCGTGTTACTTTTTTTGTCAATACTGATGCTTGCAGCATATCAGAGATATGACACATGCATCAAAGCGGCCTGGTCTACTGCGTTGTATTTACACGCAAAGATGATTCTTCGAAATACTTGGAGTACAGAATATTGTATTTCGGCAAGGTACTTCTCGAATTTACAGGGGAGGAAGGATGCATGGACGGTGAAGTTACCCATTTCGCACACTTTCTTCCTAATGTCTCGTTTATTTAATTTATATTTTTAAATTTATATTTAATAAACCACCCAGTGACGGCCACCATTTTCAAGAACAGCAATCAAATCAAAACTCTTTTGCCTTTTTGAAATATACACGACAAAACGAAACGCGAGGCACAGCTCTTTTAAAGCGGGGGATCTCAGCCCGGAAAGTGAAGAAAGAAAAACCTTGTGGTCACTTATAACCGTCAAATAGTTTCTTTTCGGGTTAGAAAATACGCACATCTTCTGACCGGAATCTGCATCGGATGACGATAATTTTGAAACTTGTCGGAACAAACTTCGCGAGTTATTTATTTGGACATTTTTCTAAATGTGCGAAACTAAGCTTTACTTGCTGCGTAGAAAACCCGGCTCAAACATGTACGTGTTAAAACAGCAAAACTCACTGAATCACTATACATTTCTTCAAATATTAGTTTCGAAACGATCGGCCGAATCAAGAACTAAAGGCACCGACGAACCAACGTGACAGTGGTGATTCAAAAGTGTCCCCCCCCCCCCAAATTTAACGGTCGACCACCGAAGCGAGCGATCGCATCTGTCAAATCAGCGCAGACGCGAACCGTTTCCTATATGAACACACGGGGGTTCGGTGTCGAGCTATCAAATCATCGCGAGCCGTTATAGAGGTGGCGATAGTGTTTGGCTATTTTTCATCATGGCGTCGCGGACAACAAATTTGAATTTATTTGTTCTAGCTGTCACGTCGGTTCGTCGGTGCTAAAGGTGCGATTATGAGCAATCGTAACTATTTTTGAGAGAAAATCAATACATTTTCGATATGCATGATCCTAAAATTGGCGAAGAAGCGAAAACTTTATTCATAACATACTTCAGCAAAGCTTGTCAATTTAAACCTAATATTTTTCTGCGTTTGTATTGTCACTCTATCACAATTGTATGTCAGACAATTTGTTGTGTTATTCGTGTAACGATCTATGATATTGATTGGTTGAAAATTTCAAATATTTGATGCAAACTAAAATAAATTCCTACCTATACAAAACAAGAAAATCATTCGCTAGAAACTATATACCTGGCAACAAATCCATACTCATGTTCTTTCGTCTCCTCTTTACGCTACCCAGAGAGCTAAACGCGAGAGAGCGCACGAGCCTACGGATAGAGACCGTACTTTGCGTGTCTCTATATTCTAAGCCCTGCTACGAACCGTACGTAAACTTTTCGCTTTCGAGCCCTACTTAGCAGCGACCGGTGCAGTTCGCTTCTTTGTTCGGGGCTCTACTTAACGTTAAAACGCTTGATTGAGCCCATGAGTGGGCTTGGTCTTACAACAACATGAATTTTTAAAATATGACGCGATAAATTAGGTGCAAATGAAGAAATCGTCATTTTTGTCACCTTCTCAGTCTCTTGGCAACCAAGAGTCCATCAATTTAACCCAACCGAAGTGGTTTTCGTCCTTTTTATCATTTTTTAGTGAATAAGCAGGAAAAAAATAAAATCTCAGACTTTATGTAAATGGCGCCCTGGTTCCGGCGAGAATTACCCAGACGGAGCAAATAGGAGGTCAAGCAGTGGAACCACCAGCATTGGATGAGGGTTAGAAGACCCACAAGAAGCTCGAAAACAGCAAGACTGCTAGGAAGGACGAGATCCTGGTCGAATTTCTCAAGCACGGAAGCGAGCATCTACATCAATCAATCCACCCAGATTATTGTAAAGATTTCGGAGGGGGTTGGACGGGCTCATATGCCCAATCTACAAGAAAGGGCAATTACAGAAGGATCCTACTATTAAATTAGGTGTATAAGATACTGTTGCGTGTCCTTTTCAACGTACTGAGACCTCTTGAGGAGTCCTTCATCGACGAATACCAGACTGGTTTTCGTGAGCATCGATCAACGACGAAAATGTTTAAGCTGCGAATGATTCTAGATAAATTACGGAAATATAACTTGCAGATTCAGCATCAGCTCATTGATTTTAAAGCAGCGTACGATTAAGTGAAAAGAAAGTAGCTTTGGTTTGGCAGAAAATGTCAGACCATGGTTTACCTGCGAAACTAATTCGCATCAGCGAAGAATCAGCGTCTTATACATAGCGAATTTTGTTTGCGTTTGCAAGTTACGGGACCTAAGCTGGCTACGCAATCCGTAAATGGTCCTATTCGCAGCTGCAATACGCCTTTTCACTTCACGGGAAACTTCATTGTCACAAGTGTTCCAAGATAAATAAATTCATCAACAACTTCAAACACATCCCCACCAATCACTACCTCAGCAGTAACACCACTAGGCCCGCTTCTGTCTCTACCCACTATCATGCACTTCGGCTTGGTAGAGTTAATCGTCAAGCCTATCCTCGCTGTCTCTCTTTTCAGAGGAGCATAAGCTTCCTCCACTGCCCTACGATCGATGCCGATGAGATCAATATCGTCCGCAAAACCGAAAATATACTAGGTAGAAAACCTAAAACTACGAGCTTTTTGATTATAGATCACAATCACAGTGCCCCAATTTCATGACGCACAACATTTTATTCATCGGAAACCCCCAACGACCTTGACAATGCTTCACTATTTTTGATGTGCCTGACCGGTGGAGGGAGCTTCTGGACAAACAGTGTCAACAGAACAATTCAATCAAATTGCATCACATTTACCTACTTTTCCCACAACCCTTCGCATCAAGACTGTACTGCACACACAACACACAGTACAGAACTCAACCGACACAGAACTGGATTACCGAATCGATCGTGGGGAAATTATCCACATGCAAACTCGCGCGCATCCATCATATCACGGCACGGCATCAGATACCGCCCGGCGGCGCTCAGTGGAGAACAACAATGGCAAACGTGTCCCAAACGGCTGATATCGCCCGCTGCAATATTCATCGATGCCGGCAGAATTGTTGGGAAATGTGTGCACATCGAATGCACCCCTTAATTACCATTTCCGATGCATTCTAACGGACCACCATTATCCCGCAGGCCGCCCAACGACGAACCAATCGAGCGTGTGCCCACATCTGGTCGATGTTGTTGCTACAACGTCCACCGTCAACGTCAATGCTCGTTCGTATAATTGCTTGCGAACATAGGTGGTGGTTTCAACTTACAGAGTTCTATGCTGCGCTGTGGCGAGGCTCTCAACAGTCAACACTCAACAAGTGGGGTTGGTTCTATGCTGGCTGGTGGAGGGTAAAATTTGCACAACCTCACCCGTCGTCGTCGTCATCGCCGGATCGACGATCGTCGGTGTTGCTGTGTGTATGTTGTCACCCCCCACGTTCCGCCATTTGCAGGTTGTCAACGAGGAAGACGACGACGAACGGCAGTAACTTCGAGCTAGGGAAATACGAAAAGTTTTGTAACTGTACGTTCAAGTAGGTTGATGTTGCAAAATCCCAACACGATTATAGCATGAAAACAGTAATAATTAATTGACAATCAATTTTTCTATTACATATTTATGGTTACAAGAGACAGCTTACCGGTTCTAGGAAAGGGTCGTCATTGTGAGCATCAGAGATATCGGTGTAACTGCTCGTCAACGTGGTGGAACGATTTCGTTGTTTCATTTAACACAAGATGTGCTAAATACTTGTTAATTGCCTCAACGTTTACGAAGTTCGAATTTGAGACACAAAAGTGATGATTTCGTGTTGTATACCTACTGTTACTAAACGCATAACGAAAAGCTCCACCTACATCGATTGCTGAAAATAGCACCTGTAGTCGTAGCGATCGGTGTGCTCATCTGACCAAACTTTCATTTTTTCGTTCCTTTTTTGCTTTTGCCTTTCCAAAATATACTTCATTTAACACAATTGTATCAATATTGGAGCAATGTTATCGGTATGTGCCGTCCATATGGCACTCGAATGTGTTTACAAAGTTTTATTTTTTTTTACATTACATCTACATATACTGAAAATTATTTATGCAAAACGAAGTCTTCACAAGTCCCTAAGTAAACAAGCAAGTCGGATTTGTTGAATAGTACAATTCCCATAGCTTGTATGGCACTCCAAATTCCTCGAAACCGATTGCTAACAAAGCCACATCAAAGTTCTGTGTTACTTGTCGCCTGTTGTACTGTGTTGCTGTTTCATCGATCGCTTCACAAGTTCTTAGAAGATACCTTCATGCCACGGTGGTAGCGATTGTTTCTCCTCGACCAGCACACCTACATGGTTGGTTGAGTATGCAATTGGAACAAGTTATGAGGAAACTTTTCTTTTCATTTCCTGATAAATGCGAAACTGTTTTAGCGAAATAAAGAGAACGCGGGTACCTACGTTGGAATGTGCCACACTGATGTTGATAAAGTGCGCTTACAGTAACTGGAGAAATGGTGTCACACTACTGAGATGAACGAACTCTAAGTAGCTCATATGGTCTACATCAATTTTCTCGTACTCGTTAGGTTGAAGCATTAGTTTAAAAGCTGACGTAACTAGCAAAAGGCTGTATGTATATACAGATCATTCATCTTATCTTATCTTATATCTTATCTGTATATATAAAAATGAGTTTGAAATCCGTTTGAGGCAACAAAACTCACGAACGACTGAACCAATCAGGATGACCATGCTGAGGGTGGCGCTTTTGATTCCCGATTGGTCCAATAACTTTTCGTAATGGAAATTTCCTAGATTTTCTTGGAAATAGAGTATATTTGTGCTTGCTACACGATATACACATGCAGAAAAGTTAATTGGTAGAGAAAGCTCTCTGCTAATACTGTGGAAGTGCTCAAAGAATGCTCTGAACCAGTGGTGACATTACACCACAATTGGTACAACATGGAACAAATCTTGATTCATGTGTCTGCACCACACTTCATTTTCTTGTCTCAAACCGAGAATTGTCCGCAACATTTTGCGCTCAAAAACTTTTTCGTTTAGCTACTTTAACGTCCACGCCTCGTGACCGTAGAGGGTAACCGGATGAATCAGCATCTTATATGGAGCGAATTTCGTTAGCGTTTGTGAGTTACAGAACCTAAGCTGGTTACACAATCCGTAAAAGGCCCTATTCGCAGCTGCAATACGCCTTTCCACTTTACAGGAAACGTCTTTGTCATATGTCACAAGGTAAACAAATTATTGAACAACTTCAAACTCATCCCCATCAATTACTACCTCAGAACTAACACCACTAGGTCTGCCTCTGTCTCTACCCGCTATCATGTACTTCGTCCTGGTGGAATTGATCGTCAAGCCTATCATCCGCAGTCTCTCTCTTCAGAAGAACATAAGCTTTCTCAACAGCCCTACGATCGATACCGATGAAATCAATACCGTTCGCGATGCCGAAGAGCATGTGCGACCATGTGATGATAGTGCCATTCGCTCCTTCGAGAGCAATGTTGAACAGTATATATGAATCAGGTATCAGAAGGCCGGCTCCAGAGGCACGTTATCCTCCATTTGGAACATTTGTGCCGTCGCCAAAATAACAGCCTATTTCATCATCTACCTGAGGGAAAAGGAAGGAAAAATGATTTGGATGGGGATAGGGACAGGTAGGGAAATAGGAAAAATACCCTTAAAGAGGGTACTAACGCACAAGCGTACCACAATGGGTTCAAACAGCGCCCTGAAAAGGGCACTGTAATTACGCATAAAGCGAAAGAGAGCCTATAGCTCTTTACCACAGCGGGTTAAGAACAACAGAATATCCTGAAGAGTGAAGATTCAGGTTTCTGAAGTCTGTTTCACTTAATAAGTGTTTACCGAATACTCGGAAACGCAGTTGCGCGAAAACTGGACAGTTACATATCAAATGATACGAAGTTCCATAATCGGATTCACAGCTATCACAGGCAAATGAATCAGCTTGCTGAATATTCGCCATGTGATAGCTGAGTCGGCAGTGGCCAGTCAATGCTTTGACCAGCATGCTGCCATTCTGCTTAGACAGATTAGTTAGATACTTCGCCACCCGTAGAGATGGCTCAGCACTATACAATTTGGTTTGACGACATGACTCCAAACTATTCCAATATTGTCTGTGTTGAGTGACAGCCCAGGTGTGAATCTGAAGCTTAATCCAACACTTCGATATCGGAATAGCTGGCTCAGGGCCAATGAAGTCATGTGATGCTCCAGAACGAGCTAGCTCATCAGCCAATTCATTTCCAGCGATGGAAGAATGACCAGGTACCCTTAGAAGGTGAACAGCGTTTGCTGAATTCAGCTCCTCGATTTGAGTTCGACAAGCGATAACTATCTTCGACCTGGAGTTGGCCGAAGCAAGTGCTTTAATAGCAGCCTGGCTATCTGAACAGAAGTATATTACTTTGCCCATTACGTGCTGCTGAAGTGCTGATTGCACTCCGCACATAAGAGCAAAGATTTCGGCCTGGAAAACGGTGCAGTGTCTATCAAGTGAATAAGACTGATACAGCCTTAGCTCACGAGAATAAACACCAGCACCTGCTCGACCTTCAAGAAGGAAGCCATGAGTGTAACATACGATGCCGTCTGAAATACTTCTTTCCAGATGTCCACTCTTCCCGGGAAGGGAATTTCGTGGAAAATGTTCTATATGGAAAATTACAAGCAATTGTAAGATCACTTGGAGCAAGGACAATTTTGTCCCAATTCACCAAAAGTGAAAACAACGAGGTGTGTGTTGATGTGCGGTTCACAGGAGTTTCCTCTAGTAGACCGAGTACCCGTAACCGGTAAGTGCAAGAAAGGGCTTCTTGTTTGAGATGAATGTGTAGTGGGGCAACGTCAAAGAGAACTTCTAGCGCTGCCGTAGGAGTTGAAGAGAACGCTCCAGACATCGCCATTAAGCACATCCTTTGGAGATGGCCTAATTTTGATTGGACCGTTCTTACTTCACCCTTTTGCCACCACACAAGACATCCATAAGCCAATATTGGCCGAACCACAGTTGTGTAAATCCATTTGATATACTTGGGTTTTAGACCCCAAGTTGTACCAAAAGTACGCCTGCATTGCCCGAAGGCCATACAAGCTTTCTTGATTCTGAACTCAATGTGAGGTGTCCAGGAAAGCTTGGAATCAAGAATGACTCCAACGTACTTTACCTGTTCAGTCACATCGATTTCAGAATCAAAGAGACGCAAAGGTCGAACGCCATTACGGTTTCGCCTTTCCGTGAAAAGAACAATAGATGTTTTACTCGGATTAACCGAAAGGCCATATTGGCGACACCAACCCTCAACTACCTGAAGGGCGAAAAGAAAAGAAAAGAGGTCAAACTAATAGGTCTGAAACTCTTTGCTTCTTCATACGACGCACGACCCACTTTCGGAATAAACTTTACAGTAATATTCCTCCAGGATTTGGTAACATACCCTGTAGCAAAACTGCAAACAAGTAGTTTTTTCAAAACATGTTTGAAATAATCAAATCCCTTCTGAAGCAAAATAGGATAAATCCCATCTGCTCCAGGAGATTTGAAAGGAGCAAAGCTATTAAGAGCCAACTCAATCGATTCTATAGTTACAATACTCCGAGCCGAAGCTAAAGAATCATAACTACAAGAAAAGACATCAGGATCATCCGAAGATGTAATATCCACACATCCAGGGAAGTGTGTGCTGAATAAGCATTCCAAAACTTCCTCATCAGAGGAAGTCAGATCGCCATTTGGCAAACGAAGTTCGTTCACCCGGAAATCCTTAGATTTCGCAAGGATTTTGTTTAACCGACTGACTTCACTCAAGCTGGAAACATTTGTACAAAGGTTTTTCCAGCCGGATCGTTCAGCAGACCGGAGAGCTTTCCTGTAGGCCTTGCGAGCCGACCTGAAAGCCTCCGAACCAGCCGAACGTCGTCTGTTCCAACTCTTTCTACATTGTTTCCTGAGTTTCGCCAGATCAGAGTTCCACCAAGGGGTTCCTCTTGTGATCTTCACAGACCGTAGAGGGCATGCTTCTTCAAAAGCTTCCATGATGAAGGTCGTTGTAGTATCAACGGCATCATCTAAATCACTTGGAGTGTCAATGGATGGTGAATATCCATGAAATTTGGCTGCAACCAAATCAGTATAAAGATCCCAGTTTGTTGACCGAGGATTCCTGAAACGCAATGTTTGCGAAGTAACATTTAAATGTTCAAAAAAGATATAGCGATGGTCAGATAAAGATTCTTCATCTGACACATGCCAATTGGTCAGCTCGTGACTAATTCTGCTAGAGTAAAGCGTTATATCTAACACTTCCTCTCTAGCAGATACCATGAAGGTTGGGCGGTTGCCTATGTTAAGTAATGCAAGATCTGTACTACTTAAGTACTCCATCAAACTGGAGCCTCTCAAGTTAATGTCTGAGCTGCCCCAGATGATATGGTGAGCATTAGCATCACTGCCAACAATTAGCGGAAGGCCTTTTGAAGTACAGTATGCGATGACTTGTTTGAAAGCACACGGTGTCAAAATTTTGATTATTATCGAACTTTCATGTACCTCGGATTTTTCTTCATAGAATGTCAGAATTTCGGCTATAATTTATAAATGCAAAATTTGAAAATATTCTATCGGGGAAAATTTGAGTTAGATGAGTTTTTGGCTATTTTCCATACTAAAAATCAATAATTACTATTTTAGCCCAAAAAATGTCCCATACAAAATGTATGGAAAAATTTTCGCCGATGAAATATTTTCTAGTTTTCCGATTATGAATACATAGCCCAAATACTAATCATTTCCGAAGAAAAATCCGAGGTACATGAATGTTCGATAATAATCGAAATTTTGACACCGTGAAGCATCCGTAGGGGATGGTTCATCATGCGGTAAATATACAGAACAATAGACGTATTTCCTGTTGAGGTTTCCAACAGATACATCAATTGTGATAGCACATATATCTCTGGTGGTTAGTTCAGAGATGAGTGTAGCAACTATTGCGTTGTTGACAAGCACACAGGCTCGAGGCATGACACGCGAGTATGCCATTTCATGTTTACTGAAAGTGGCAAACACCGGGTTCACAAGGTTTCCTAAATAGAAATTTCCCTTACGAAAGTAAGGTTCTTGTACCAAGGCCACTTGGGCTGTACCATTTTGCATAAGTCTGCAAAGATTGATCGTTGCTGTTCTTTTATGCTGAAGATTGATCTGAGCTATCCTAACCGTAGCCACTACCCAAACTAGGTAAGATTGAACGCTTCGCAACAACAGCACAACAAAGAACGGCAACAATAAAACCAAATCGGTATCGATTGGAAAACGCCAAAGGCGAGGATACACAGAATACACTGTGTAAATCGCATAATGCGAAACCATATAGGTGAAAATTTAAACTAATTACAACATCTTCATAATCCCGCCCTTATTTAGCCTCAAGTGAGACTAAAGAAGGGCAGCTGATTGTCTCGGAGAAACACAAGGTCCACTGCACCATTGCTCCGGTTAGCGTAGTAAGGGCTACATACTGTGGAGGGCGCCCTGGTACTCCACAGGCTCCGTTAGCGGTTAGGTTTTTATTAGAGCCCCCCTAGCCATTCATTCCTAGGCACGGTAAGCATAAAGCCGCATCACACCATGAATTAGGGGTCACCTGTTGGTGGATTCTTACCACCGGAACAGGCGGTCCGTAGTGTTATTCTTAGCCAATTGAGACAATCGCTACCGACACTACATAGCTATCTAGGCTGATCGAGAAAAGAAGTTAATATTGATGATCAACTTCATACGGGCTCGAACAGCCGAGAAACCAGTACTTCGTCCTGGTGGAATTGATCGTCAAGCCTATCATCCGCAGTCTCTCTCTTCAGAAGAACATAAGCTTTCTCAACAGCCCTACGATCGATACCGATGAAATCAATACCGTTCGCGATGCCGAAGAGCATGTGCGACCATGTGATGATAGTGCCATTCGCTCCTTCGAGAGCAATGTTGCTTCAATTCATCCAAAGTCACAAACGAGGTTGACACTTCGGCTGCAATCCGAATATGTACTTGAATTTGATCCATCCAGCGTTGCGCGTATCAGCCTAATTAGTTTCGCCGGAAAACCAGGTTTTGACATTATATGTCAAAGCTCATTTCTTTTCACTGAATCTTATGCTGCTGAATCAATAAACCTAGGTGAGTCTGCAAGTTATATTCTCGTAATTTATCTAGGATCATCAGCAGGTTTGATGATCTGCTGTTGATCAGCCGTCACAAAAACCAGCCAACGAAGGACTCCTCAAGTGGTCTCAGTATGTTGAACAGGACACGCCGAATTTAATAGAGTGATTCCTCCGTTATTGCCCTTTCTCTTAGATTGGGCATATGAGGTCAAGGTCATCCAACCTTCTCCCAAATCTTCACAATAACCTGGTGGATTGTTTGATGCACCTGCTCGCTACCGTGCGTTGCCGTTCTTCATGTTCTTAAGGCTCAAGCATCCGTCATCATTTTTCGGAAAATCAAAAGCAGTTTTCTCGCTGTAAACCAAAACAAGGACCATGAAAATATATTCACTGCATTCTATTCCTCATGTGGAGTACAGTGAATATATTTTCATAGCAAAAACTTTTGTTTTGAACGAAAAAAACTGCTTTCAAATATTTGATGATGACGATGATTTCAATGACGAATTGTTCAACGTTAAGGGCCTTCCTAACCTCCCTCAGCCAGTGTAGTGTTGGTGGCACTGTTGGAATATTTTTTCTAAGAATTCATAACTAAATTAGTCAGAAGCTTTTCAATACTGCTGATTTTTCAGGAAGTGTTCCACGAATGCTATGGAGTTTTTATCTAGATTTTTTTGCAGGATTCTTTTATAAATAATTTTGAAAAAAAAAATCCCAACATGAGCAGAAACCAACACCAGTAACTCCTCTAGAAAGTCTAAGTCTTTAGGGGTTCAGTCGTGTATTGGTTATGTAGTTGGAACATTCCTAGGCGTTCCATAAAGTCAATCCTTCAAAAATCTCGATGTGCCAAAGATTTCTTCAAGATATCACCATTGGCCATATCCTCAACTTTGATTTCTATGTTGAAAAATTGTTATCTCTACCATTTTTTAATCAAAATCTATGGTTTTCACAGCTCAAATCATCAGGTTATTTTATTCAAGTAACATTTTGATGACCAATAAGTCTTGTGGAGGTTTTGAGAATCGTCATAAGACCTAATTTCTTTAATTTTGGTTCTATGATAGTTTTAAGAAGCTCTCTTAGTCTGTTTGACTTGGGTAGGATCTACTCGTAAAAAATAAATTTATCCCAATTTGGATCGCAACAGGCTGAATAACGCACTATAGCCAAAACACCTAACTGGCGAAAACTAATGCTTCTACCCTAGGGGCTGTATATTCCAAGGGAATACGTTTCCGGATGGCTTCACTGACGGAAGGGCAGTGGAGAAGGCCGAAAGATGAAAGAGAATGCCGGTGCGAGAGATCTCCGAGGGAATACGCCTCCAGATGACTCCACTGGCGGAAGGATAGTGGAGAAGACCCGAAGACGAAGAAGAATTTGCAATTGAATTGAATTTGGGTTGGATTTGCATTTGGATTTGGATTGGATTAAACTTGGATCTGGATTGGATTTAGATTTGAAATTGGATTGCAGTTTGTTTCGGATTGAATCTGGGCTGCATTTTGATAAGTTACGAATTGGATTTGGATTTAATTGAATTACATTTGGATTGGAATTGAATTGGATTTGGATCGGATATAGATTTGGATTAAATTTAGATTGGATTTTCAAAGATTTGGATTGCTCAACAAACATTTTTGCTGTACAAGAGTGGAACAAACTACTCTTAAGCAAATTATAGCTTAAGAAATTGTTATTCAGCTAGTTCTGTTACTTGGGTAGATTTAGATTGGACTTCGATTTGGATTGAATTTTGATTGGATTCGCATTGGAGTTGGATTGGATTGAATTGGATTTACATTGGACTCGGTTTGGTTTTGATAAGTTACGAATTGGATTTGGATTTAATTGAATTACATTTGGATTGGAATTGAATTGGATTTGGATCGGATATAGATTTGGATTGAATTTAGATTGGATTATCGAAGATTTGGATTGCTCAACAAACATTTTTGCTGTACACGAGTGGAACAAACTACTCTTAAGCAAATTATAGCTTAAGAAACTGTTATTCAGCTAGTTCTGTTACTTGTTACTTGTTGTTATCTATAGATCTGGATTGGACTTCGATTTGGATTGAATTTTGATTGGATTTGCATTGGAGTTGGATTGGATTGAATTGGATTTGGATTGGATTTACATTGGACTTGGTTTGGTTTTGAATTGGATTTTGATTGGAATAGGCATTTGGTTTCGGATTGGTTCTGGATTGCATTTCAATAAGTTATGAACTTGATTTGGGTTGAACTTGATTTAGATTTGGATTGGAATTGGATAGCATTTGATTTCAGATTGAATCTGGAATGCATTTTTAAAAGTTATTGATTTGGATTAGATTTCGATTGGATTTGGATTAGATTTGAATTGAATTAGAATTGGATTTAGATTGGATTTCGATTGTATTTGGATTAAGAGTGAATATGGATTTGGATTAAATTGGATTTGGATTGATTTTTAATTGGATTTGGATTGAGATTGGTGTAGGATTGGATTTATATTTAGATTGGATCCATCTGATTAACCATTGGCAAAGGTAAGTTGGAAAATCTGCAATTATTGGCTATTTTTTGTCTGCTATGACGGGAATTGGCAAATATGACGAAGTTTCTTCTCTACTTCACTGAAAATGCTTTTTCGGCTTAACTTTTCTAATGCATTAGAAAAAAATCGCATGCACAATGATATCAATTTGTTCCCCAATGGACTATTCTTCAATTGGAAATTCAAGAGCTATTAACTGAGAGCTTCCTTTGCCATTTAATCATTTCCACATGTGAAAACGATAATGCTCTAAATACGCCTTGAAAAAACGTGATAATCCCAGCTCACAAAGATCTGTAACTACTGATGAAAAACTATTTTGGAAATAAGCATAAATGTATCAATAAATAGCTCTCTCATTAGAAAGTGGTGAAATTTGGCAAAAACTTTCTGATGATGAACAAACTAGGGAAAGTTCAGTATATGTTAGAACACTTCAATTCTAAAACTGAGTCTTCTACCGTGTACTGAACACTTCCTTGTTTTCTGAATTATTTTGTCAACCGACGCTGATTCAAAAAAAATCATTCACGGTCTCTAATGCTACAGTGTATGTATAACTAAGTGACTCAGTTACATTCTATAGACTAGAGCTTACATAATAATTCATCTTTGGCCCATCTGTGTTCAACAGACTACCCATAACAGCAAATAAACAAACACTTCATTTCTATACGGACACCAATCGCGGCGATGACATGATACAAACCACACACTTCCTCCACCACGAGCGGATCGTCTAACAGTCACCATATGCAAATGGATACAACTGGTCGGATAGGGGACCTCAACCTATCGATCGTTCCGTGTAATTGAGTTTCTTACGAAAGGCACAGATCATCATCATCAGGACCACCCTCACTATAGCAATATTGAGATCCACTCGTTGGCGTCGACGTTTCCGCAACCTGCGTATACACTTGACAACACCGATGGGAATGGGACCAACAACTGCCGGGCATCGTTGAACCAGAACCACATATTTTACTCGCGTGCTAATCTTTTCAATGTGCAGCTTGCGGTACACACTGCTTCTTGGTGCCAAAAACAGTGATCGAAATTGTTTTCAATCTTGATAGTGAAACTATTTGTAATGAAAAACTTTTTTTTTTTTTTTTTTTTTTTTTTTGTCTGTATTAACGAGATTTTTAACCCTAGGCTAGTTCATCTCGGGACCCACGCTTTACTTCCCTTCCGAAGGAAGAACCCACTAAGTGAGTATGTCGGGAGTGGGATTCGATCCCAGGTCCTCGGCGTGATAGTCAAGTGTTCTAACCACCACACCAGGTCCGCTCCAAATGAAAAACTGTCTAGAATGATAGGTGCAAAGCTGAATAACAGGCTCAATCGCGACATTAAACCAGAAAAGGGATAGATCACCATCCCGTACAACTGTTTAGAAACATTTCCATCTCGGATTTATGCCCAAGAACCCATAGTGCGTCGTCACCAATGAAAGGGAAAAGCTGCTACCAACTATCCCAAACAGATTTTCCCTCTGAATCACCATATATATTTCGTTCGGTGTCTTTACATTTTCATCTCCATCCAGTTGGTTGGCGCTCTCGCCAACCGATCGACTGGCGTTTAACAGATTGACTCACTTCTTAGAATTCTATTTCCCGATCGATGTGCGGTGAAAATGTACTCCACGGTCACGATGTACAAGGCCACCAGCCACAGGGGGATGCTCAGCAGAACGACCACAGCTTGTCCACCTGTCGTTAGGAAACGCAAGGGGCAGCCGAAGTCGAAAAAGTGGAACAACCTTCTCCAACCGCACAGCGCCGAATGCAGTTTGATCTTGGCGGAATGTCTCAAATTTGTCATAAGCGGCTGTTCGGGACGATTGACTCTGGTGGCGGCGCCAAATATGTGGAAATCTGATTCAGATTTCAGCAGCTGTCGCAGGCATGATCTGTTCGCTTCAAGGGTGGTGGAAGCACGGATGGAGGCATCATTATTGTTTGGGGAGGTATTGCATCCAAAGGGCGGGTTCCAAACCTTACGTCGTGGGAGCGGGCGGCGATTGAAACGAACATCATTAGCACGGTGGTTCAGAGGCGTTGACGTAGCTTGCGCTAGTCGAAAGTAAATCAAATATTTACACATTAGTAGTGCATTGCGGTATGTTTTATGGATGTAGAACAATTTGCGTGTAGCTTTGTCATGCAACTGTTCTGGGAAAAGGTATTCGTGGTGTGAATCATCGTATAATCAACAGTAGCTGGGTGTTTGATTTTGCACTGTTTTATAATGGATCGCTTGTTTAGTGAGATATAATTCCACTAACCTGGTTTTATAGGGCTGGGATGGAACATTGTAGAAGATTGTTACCAGATGATAGCACTACTGTAGATGACGCAGAATGGAAGCAAATTCAAGGCTAACCTACTGGCCTTCTTTGATTCTTTCTAATAGTCCAGCTTCTCTACTAGACATATTTAACTAAATACACTGAATGAGAATCTCATTCAGGACTATGGCGTGGAAATGGCAGCGGTACTTCTTCTTCTTTATGGTTCGACGTCCCCACTGGGACTTGGCATGCCTCGCTTCAACTTAGTGTTCGTTGAGCACTTCCACAGTTATTAATTGAAGGGCTTTCTTTGCCTGCCATTGCATGAATTTCTCGCGTTTAGTATCATACAGGCGTATCTACAATGATCGATTTCTCTTCATCGATTTTCTCTTCGAATTATTCCGCGAAATACGACCAATATTCCGATGTTCTATCGGTGTGTTTCAGTAAAGGACAACTGGGACTAGCATCTAAAGCAATAAAAACAAACGAAAATTCTCGCGCACAGTATCATACGGGCGTATCTACAATGATCGATTTCTCTTCGTCGATTTTCTCTTCGGTTAATAACTTGGCCTTCAAATCATTTTTGGTTGCTTTTGTTGTTTTAGATGCTAGTCCTAGTCGTCCTTCACCGAAATGCACCGAGAGATCATCCGAGTATCGGTCGTATTTTCCGGAATGGGAATCGAACCCGCCGTATCCTGATTGGCGATCCATAGCCTAGGCTAACTGGAGACCCCAGCGGTTATACAGGGTGTTAGGTTTAGAGGATCATAAATGATGACAAAAATTGTTCTACGCATATGGTCAAATCTCATCCGTTACGTAATTTTTGAACATCCCATGTTTTTGACTCTTATTGCCTTAAGTGGCTATAACTTGAAAATGGTCATAGTTATTGCAGTTTTTTACCCTTATTCGAAAGATTATTGAATTTTCTACCAAATGGCATCTTTGGATCGTTTGGTTTAGTTAAATTACTAAGTTTTCTAGAGCAAACAGCTCAAAAGTAGTGTGTTTTATTTTGTTTTCGCCAATTATCTTTAAAAAATGCGTAATAATTTAAAATTCTTCCTTGGGCAAAGTTGTGGCCCCTATTCCACTCTACAAATTGTTCGTTGACATCAAACTTCTATCTGTTATCGTTTTCGTGTAATTTTGATTTAAACATCGCATTTCAGATCATAAATTTGCGACTGTCATGGTTAGCACGTTTTTGCGCACTGTGTCGCACATTTAAATCGAAATTGCAAGAAAACAATAAGAGCTAGAAGATTGGTGTCAAAGAACGAATGGTAGAGTGGGCCAGGGGCCACAACTTTGCCACAGAAAGAATTTTAATTTATTACGCATGTTTCAAAGATAAACGACAAAAACAAACTAAAACGCACTACTTTTGAGCTATTGGCTCTAGAAAACTTTGTTATTCAACTAAACCAATCGATTCAAAGAAGCCATTTGATAGAAAATTCAATAATCTTTCGAATAAGGGTCAAAAACTGCGATGAGTTTTGCCATTTTAAAGTTATAGCCAGTTAAGGCAATAATAATCAAAAACATGGAAAGATCAATAACTACGTAACGGTTGAGATTTGACCATATGCGTAGAACATTTTTTTCCACCATTTATGGTCCTCTATCATCCTTTAAAAAGTTTGCACTCACGAACCTAACACCCTGTATATTAACGATTCTGAACATTTATTTAGAGGAACTTCTAGAAGTTCTAGAAAAATCTGATTTTTTAATACATATTCAATTTGAAAAGAAAAGGTAAAACTCGAGGATTTTTGTAGTTTCGGGAGAAATGTATATATCTCTGAAAATAAATGGATTTGTATAAACACTTACTTGATGGTCAAATATGATATTCCATCAAAATGTATGTAGACGCCTTGTCAAAATAGCCGAATTCTCAAAATAACTTCTGGCAGTCCTTGAATTGAATTGAAGCCTTAAGGCGAAACTGGAAGCATTTTCTCATTTTTTTCGGTTTTTGATTTTCTATAAAATAACGAAGCACTATTTTCAAAATCGGTTTTCGTGCACATGTAGAGTATGGATCAAGGCATCTTCTGATTTTTTTTTTTGAGGTGGAAAATGTTTTCCATTTTTGCAAAAACCATTTTTTTGTGAAATTTTGTTCAAAAATGGTTTCTGCAAAAACGAAAAATATTTTCCACTACAAAAAAAGTAAGAAGATACCTTGATCCATACTCTACATGTGCACGAAAACCGATTTTGAAAATATTGCTTCGTTATTTAATAAAAAATCAAAAACCAAAAAGTGAGGAAATGCTTCCAGTTTCGCCTTAATGGAATTTAATGTAAAAATGGCAGATACAGTGAATGAATTTCGGACGTAAAACCGGTTGAATTGGTTGGAAAATAGTAAAATTCAAGTAGATAATTGCCAAAAAAAATCACATAGTTCTGGTGGGATTTGAACCCACGTCTCCCCATTTTACTAGACAGGGTTCGTTAATCAACTTCGCCACAGAACAGAGCGGCAGTCTCTCTTTCGCAATAGCGGTCGTGTGAGGGACATGCGACCGCAACGAACGCCCGACGATACTCACTGAATTGTCTCATTCAAGCCGTGGAGGATTTGTGTTGTGGACAGGTAAACAGTCTCGAGACTAAAAATAACATGCTCTCACTGTTGTTTGTAGGCACTTTTAGAGAGTGTTGGAAATTGACATCTAGAGACCGAATGAGATGTAGTGTTGCGAAGAGCGTGGGGTGAAGTCAGCATTGGATTCAGGTTCGCTTTCGGCAATCGTTACCGCAGAATCGTTATCTGTTCTGTGACGAAGTTGGTTAAACCACCTTGTCTATCGAATTGGGGAAACGTGAGTTCAAATCCCATCAGAACTACGTGTAATTTTTTTTTTGCAATTTTCCTACTCAAGTTTTCCATTTTTCAACACAATTGTGCCCATGAACTTCAGGCTTTACGTATGTCAATTATACCACTGTTACGTGAGAATGCGACTTGCGAACCCCTGTACAGTGTCGGAGTTATTTGAGTTAGTGCATGTATTGCTAGATGTATTGTTTCTTCGTGTTTCTCTGTTTCGTTCTGTCAACCAAGTCACAAAACAGAATTGTGTAAAAAAGAGGCAGAACGGGCGCATTGGAATTCAACCAATTCCTCTGTGGAGAAAACACCGAAAACGTAAGTGTTGTGTATGTTTTTATGTATATTTGTACTAAATACAATGTTTATAGCTTTATAGCATGCGACAAAAACAACCAGGTGTTTCATTTGCCCTGCTGAAAGGTCGGTGCCCATCTCTGTTCTCAACAACCACATTCGTTTCGTTATCCGAGCAACATCAACATTTCAATCTCACCAAGTTTCTGAAGACAGAAAGTCTTGATCCGAAGAATTTGAAGAGATAACTGTATTCCCACAGTGTTATTGAAAAACTTTCCTCAAAGCTGTAGTGTCAATGGAATTATTTGCTTAAAGGTAGAACTTCCCAGAAGGTGGAACTTTATCAATGCCGCTACCACTTTCCACTGACGAAAAAACTACTCGTGTTTCAATTCAATACACAAGTATGTATAGAGATTATATCACCAATAATCTTCACTCTTCAGTTCCTTGTCAGTACCACACGATCGAATTCACCGAATCATAAACTGAATAAATCATAATTCCTACAAATAAATATAGTCGACCATTTGATCAACATGCACTTGCACAACATGCGTTCATAATCCACGTAGACCAATTCTCACCCCGCACTCCTCGTAGACTCTTGTACATACATACAAAGTTTGAAAAGTTGGAACGACACATACATTTGAAAGAGATCCTCCCATTCCCTCAGAAATTCTAAACGATTCATGGACGACTTCAATGGGTTAAAAAGGCTCCGGTCACTTCCGTACGATCATTAGGGCTTGCTTACGATTAGTAGAGTAATATAACGGAAGATTTGGAAGTATGGAAGTGGAGATAACGCTTGTGTTCAGCTTGAAGATCGATTTGGAACTCATCTGATCGATCGGTCCGTTCATTCTCTTAGGCAGAATATAGCTGGAAGACGTTATATATAATATAACAGTCGATTGTTACACAATAAAAGAAATTAATTATTACAAATGATTAACATATCCCTTTCGTGACGAACCAGCACAATTGTGCTGTTGAGCAATAACAGTTTTGTGTAATTTTTTCAACTGTTTAGTCTTTGGTTTACCTGATGTAAATTGTTTTGATAATTGAGCCATTACTCATACTTGCATGTGTGCAAACAAACTTTTGTTTATGTTGTGTGTGAAAGTGACCACAACAAGTTAAACAAAAAGTGTAAAACATGAAAAAGTATTATCCGTCGCAATTTTTTAATTTTCGATTTATGTAGGAGGACAAAGCTTGGAATAGAAAGACAAGGAGTAGTTCTAGCGAATGCCAAAGAAAAAATGTTGATATGTTAAAAAGTCTGAGAGTTCTGGAGAGCCAAATTTGAGCAATTTGTATGGAAATTTCACTTTTTTGAGCTTCTTCACGAAAGGGATATCACAACACATAGAACCCCACAAATGCACCATATACAATACATCACAAATTAACGCAAAACGACACAAAACATAAATGTGCCCTGTTATCCAGATGGATAACATACACAGATAAAAATAATGAGATTTACACGTCATGTAAACTTCATTTCAGTCATGTAAACTTAGTGTTATGATGGTTTACATAATATATCATGTAAATTTATGTTATATGTCATGTAAACACTCAGAGTCATGCTGAATTACATGACATATAACGAAAATTTACATGATATTTTATGACTTTTACATGATATGTCATGTAAACTTCTGTGATATCCCACGCTCCAAACATGTGCATCATATGCCACAGAATTTTACACTCTTTTTTCGATCTGTGTATTCTGATCACAGGATGACGAGGTTTCATGTATTGGTTTGGGTCCATCAGTTATCCTGGAATTGTGTTTCAGTTGGCAGTTTTCCTTTTAGTTCACAGCATTTGTTGCTGTGTTCATAGCTTGGTTTTGTCTAGGTAAACTTATCCTAATCGGGCATCCCGATTGTGGTTTCATCACTAGAGTTCTGGAACTTAGTCTGGAACTGTGCCAGGGAAAGGTTTACATCTCTAGTATATATACTTGATTGCAGCCCCAAATGACCTGAATGTTGACTATCGAAATAGGAGTGTATTAGCCTCTGTTGTGCCAGAACCCAATAAATGTACATTAAATCAGGGGAATATTTACAAGTTAAAATAAAACATGTAACACAAATAACGCACGAATAATTAACTTATAACACATTTAACAATTATGCTGTCTTATTAATGTAACAAATATTTATACCCGTAACGCAATCTCAAACGTTGGATTCACCGATTCACGAAAAATTCAGCTCCTTTATTATTTATATCCTTCATAAAAATAGTTTAATCTTCGAATGAGTGTAATCAGTTTTGTACCTTTTAATTACGCCCTAATTGCTTATCCTTTGACAGATACGCGTATTTCGACTACCACTTGTAATCTTCCTCAGTGGGAAGATTACAAGTGGTAGTCGAAATACGCATATCTGTCAAAGGATAAGCAATTAGGGTGGAATTAAAAGGTACGAAACTGATTACACTCATTCGAAGAGGGTATTCTGCTTAGAGGGTTCGAAAAGTCGGTACAGTCAGGTCTTTTTTACGCGGTTTTTATTTACGCGGCCGCGTAAAAAAACTCCATACAAAAAAAGTCATCGTCTTATTTTTGCATGATTCGTCGAGAAATGGTGAGACTTTTTTACGCGGTTTTTGGAATTTTGAACTGAGTTTTTTTTACGCGGTACGTATCCCCCGCGTAAAAAAAACCTGACTGTACAAGATAATAGTGTTAAGTAAGGCCATATACTCAGCTCTACGATAAAGATACATAAATAACTTCACCTAGACTTAAAACAAAACCAAAACGAGTTATGCTACCCGAAAGCCACAGTGCTTTCCAGAAACGTAGTGGTGAACATGACTAACAAGTCCCCAAAAACACCTCAACTCAAAACTAGATTTATGTTACCCGAAAGCCAAACTGTTTTCCAAATCATGTAACGAATAAATCTTACACAACTAAACTTTACTTTTATAAACGAGCTCTATCCACAAAAATAAAATGGCTTTAAAACTGTAGTTACAATCCTTCCAACTTCCAAGCTTTCATTTGCATACACAGGGTTTTGGTTGTTCGCCATGTTACAAAAAATCAACATGGAATCCTACAAATGCAAGGGCCCCTTGTTGGGCGCCATGTTACAAAAATAAAAGAAAATAAATTATTATAAAGTATTAACAATATCACGACACATAGAACTTTACAAATGTACAAATAAGAGACATGACAAATGGACACATCACAACATATAACATGTGCCCTGTTATTCAGATGGATAACACCTTCCGATCACGGGATGACGAGGTTTCATATTTGTTCTAGGTCCATCAGTCATCCTGGAGCGTGTGTTTTGAATGGCATTTCGCCTTTTAGTTGACGACAGTCATTGCTGCTGTTTTCATAGCTTGATTTTGTCTAGGAAAACTAATCCTAATCGGGCATTCCGTTTCGGGATTCGATACTTGAGATCAACAATGTAATGTCCGTGTTAGGAACTATTTGTGATTGACTTTTTCTCGAAATTGCCTAAAAGTTTGCAATCAAAATGAGATTCCATTTCTTCAACTCATATTCCGCCGGAACCCTATAAATGTGCATAAAAATTAGAGGAATATTTACAAGTTACAATAAAACATACAACACAAAGAATGTACGAATATCAAACTTTTAACACATTCATGTCTTATAAATGTAACAAATGTTTATACCTGTAACACGATATCGAAAAAAGGAAGGAATTCAATAATCTAGTAGAAGAATATCTGCGTTGTTTAGAGAACCCTTGAGGATTATCTTGTTCAATTTTGATGTTTGTTTATGACTTTTAGAAGAATTGTTGAATCAATTCCATCCGAAATAAAGACAATTTCCACTGGATTTTTTTTTAAGAATTTCATTAAAAATGTTTACAGGTGCTTCACCGTATACACGTTTGAAACCCTCAAACAACGATAAAACTGTATTCAGGAATTCTGACAGGAAAGTCTACATGAATTCAACTGGAATTACCTTTGAGAGTTTAACCGAAGCTACAACTAGCAGTTATTTGATCAATCCGTGCAGAAATTTCTTTGAGGATATCACCAGAAAATCCATAAAAGAGGTTTGGACTGATTTTTTCCTAGAGCTCCATCTCCATGGTTTTTTTATTCTAAGGTTTGAATCGTTATTGTATTGTATATTTTGTAGTCGTTGAATACACGATTGTAATTGATTAAACATAGCTCTGCGGTCATTCAAGCGTCGACTTTCCATAAGGCGTTCACTGTGCACTGTTCCATATACCCGTCAATTCTTCTGTTTTACACAATGTAATGGAAGTTCCAAAATTGTACGCTCATTACATTTGATTAGCCCATCAAAAATGATACTCACCTCAGCCATAGTCGGTGTAGTCAGCGAAGGCGCGAAAAAAACAACAATTTAAATTGTCACCAGTCAGCCAGCCAGCTAGCCAGCCGTATGCCGCACGATTTCGAACGGCCGCCCAAGAAAACACACGATTGCTGGAAGTGCTAATTGAAGACAAACTGAACGAACGTACAAAATTCGGGTGTCTCCGATTTCGCTGCGTTTGAATTCGGATGCCAAGGCATGCCGTCATGGACCGATCGCAACGTTCTCAATTGTTATGTTTTTTTTTGTGTCTGCTGATTCTCAGCTGGTCGGTTTACTTTCAACATATACCATCGAGTTTTTTTTTTTTTTTGAATACATATGTGTGTACTTTTAGTAAACGACCATAACGTACTTCACGGAACGATGGTTGGTAAGCATTTGACGGTTTCGTGATTTTTAAACAATGACATTCGATTCTCGGGTTTGCATATGGCCAAATTAATACCGGCAAAAAAATAAAGAGTCATCATCCTCGATCGAACAATTAGCAAGTGCACGATTGAGTTATATTGTTGTTGACTCTGGTATTAGACCAACATGAACTGTTTGTTCATCATTCCTCCAACGGTAGTTCTGCGATATTGATATCAAGTTACCCAAATTAATCATACTCTTACATTACTCATTGGAACTCTGGGTTCAACCCATATTCTTATCATACCACAGCATTTATCTACTTATTCTTGCAACCAGTGGAATGACTCCATCAACGTATGCGTCAATACGTCTGTCCCCACCTAAGAATGAAATCTGTTGTCTTCATTCTTCAGCGTGCTGGGGCGAGCAAAGTGCAGCATCAATGTCACATATGCATATGTACCTAGGTACGCGCGGCAAAATGAGATGATAACAAGGAAGCGTTCGAAATTGGAATGATTCAAACAGCAGATGTTCTGAACGTCGTGTAGAGTGGATTTGGATGAGTCATGCCAGCAATTTTCGTTCGTTTGCTCTATAACAATTGTAGAACAATGATGTGGGAACTGAGAAGTGCTTTTTTTTCCACAGATGAAGAATTGGAAAATGATTGCAATAATGAGGATTCTATTATTGCGATCAATTTGTTACCAGTAGGATGCGGCACGGCGTCTGCGTGAAACAGTTAATTTATGAAATTAAGATTTTGCGAACCACATTGTGTTGTGTGATGTAAGTTTAAGATTAAGCTTGATTGACCGCCCGTAGTTGCTTGTATATATATTGCCAGTTCAGCAACACTCACACAAGGAATCAACAAGGCTAATGTTTGGGGCCAGCCAACAGGAATCTTCAATGTGTAAGTGTTGGCGAACTTATATTTTAGCATTCAAAAATGACGCCTGCTACGTCAGATTGCGCGTCGATGTGAGGAAGAGGTAGGAAATGATGAATCAATTACCTATCCACGAAAGACTGTTTATACCATTGATATGTTAGATGTTTATGCATGAATTACCATTTAGTAGGTGTAAGTTTATAGTGTGTGTGTGTGTGTGTGTGTGTGTGTGTGTGTGTGTGTGTGTGTGTGTGTGTGTGTGTGTGTGTTTTTTTTTTTTTTTTTTTTTTTTTTATTTTTTTATTCTAGGAGTCCAAAAATCTTCTAAAGACGCTGTGTGGGATTCGAATGTGCGCCTACCCACTAAAAACACTCTCCTAGTTCACCTCCACCTTAAATTCCCCTCCGGTACCACCATGCAGTATTTCTTCGGAGGGGAGGCGTTATGTGCCTTGTGCACCATCACCAATTTATTATTCTAGTCTTCGTACTGAGCCTTTTGGTTCCCGTGCAATTTGTTATTCTATTTCGATTAAACATTCGCTATTTAGCGGCCTTCTTGTGTGTTAGCCCCATTTACCATGCCACATGCCGAGCCATTTGGCTCCAGTTAGTAATGTGTTAGTTCCTAGGTTAGTACTAATTAAGCCGCCATTTAGCGACTAATTTCGGTTACTAACACTCCTCATGCTATTCTCTACTCCGCTATACAGATTTCTAACATGTACGACACGACGACACGTGATACTCGGCTAGCCCCCGGCCGACTCCGTCGGAGAGTTCTCCGGCGAAGGAATATCTCCCGAAACCGTTCGTTGTTCCTCCCGCCAACTTCGCTGTAGTGCCGACATGATCTGAACTACAGTCCTGTTCACCGCGTTCCATTTTTCTTCCTCGCTGCACATACGCTCGACGATATTGTCCACATTTACGTCGACGCCGACAATTGCTGCCATTTCTCCTCGCAGGCGCGTGAACCTTGGGCAACTGAAGATAACATGTTCCGGTGTTTCTTCCGTGTCCCGACACTCAGGACATATCGGCGACCGGGCATGGCCGAATCTGTTCAGATACTGCTTAAAGCACCCATGACCGGACAAAAACTGAGTCATGTGAAAGTTGACCTCTCCGTGTGCTCTGGTGATCCACATCGACAAGTTGGGAATTAGACGATGGGTCCACCTGCCATTCACAGCGTTATCCCACTGCTGCTGCCACTTGGATAGTGTACTGGCTCGCGCTCTCTTCCGAGCTCCTCCTGTGCCTCGGTCCCTATAGCATTCGCTATCTTCTTCCAGTAGAAGGCAGATAGGGATCATCCCGGCTATCACACCCACGGCGTCTGACGAAATGGTTCTGTACGCACTTGACACGCGCATCGCCATCAGTCTGAACGTACGATTAAGTTGGACGCGATTTCTTCCAGTCTTCAATGCGGTCGACCACACTGGGGCTGCGTACCTTACGGTGGACGATGATACGCTCGCTAGTAACCTCCTCTTGCTGCTGCTAATCGCAGAGTTGTTGGGCATGATCCGGGATAGTGCTGAGATCACCACCGTGGTTTTCTTGCAGACATAGTCGACATGACTGTTGAAGTTCAGTCGATCGTCCAACATTACTCCCAAGTGTTTGACTTCACGCTTTGAGTCGATAATGCATTCGCCAACCATCATTCGTGCATGCTGCACTGTCCTCCGGTTACTGATAATCACCAGCTCGGTCTTGTGGTGCGCTAGCGATAGCTTCTTCCTGCGCATCCACTCTTCCACTACGTCTACCGCCTCCGTGGCCAATACTTCAACCTCTTCTCGTGACTCACCGATCACTATCAGCACCACATCGTCCGCGAAGCCAACAATCTTCACTCCTCTGGGTAGCTCTAGTTTTAGGACCTCGTCATACATAGCATTCCAGAGGGTCGGGCCCAAAATGGATCCCTGTGGAACGCCCGCAGTAATAGCCACACTCCTCTTCCCGGCGTCTGTCTCGTAGGTAAGTGTGCGATTCTGGAAATAGCTTTGCAGGATCTGGCACAGATACTCGGGCACCCTCAACCTGTGTAACGAATCGGCGATTGCTACCCAGCTGGCGCTGTTGAAGGCATTTTTGACATCCAGGGTGACCACCGCGCAGTAACGGTTTCCTCTTCGCTGCTGCTTCTGCGCCGTCTCCATAGCATCCACAACAGTTCTGATGGCCTCTACTGTCGACCTGCCTTTACGGAATCCAAACTGCATCTCTGACAGACCGGTCTCGCACTCCGTGAACTTCGTTAGCCTGTTCAGGACCACTCTTTCCAGCAATTTGCCAACAGTATCCAACAGGCATATCGGCCGGTATGCTGATGGGTCTCCGGGAGGTTTACCTGGCTTGGGTAGCAGCACTAACTTCTGCCGTTTCCAGATGTCAGGGAAATTGCCCTCCTGTATACACTTTTGTAATGTGCTGCTGAACATATCCGGGTTCTCGTGGATTGCTGCTTTTAGGGCCACGTTTGGTATTCCGTCCGGGCCTGGGGCTCTCTCGGTTGGCAAGGCATTCGCTACCGCGGTCAACTCTTCATTAGTTACCCTGATCTCTTCGACATAGCTTTCCTGATTGACGTACGGTGTGGGCGGCCAGATTATCGGCTCGTGCGTCGGAAACAGTGCCTCGATGATGACTTTCATCTTTTCCGGGCACCTGTCGGGTGGTACCGCAGGACCTTTTATCTTCGACATGGCTACTTTGTATGCGCTGCCCCAAGGATTCAAGTTGGCCTTGTGGCAGAGTTCGTCAAGACAAGCTTTCTTGCTGAGCTTAATCGCCTTATTTAAAGCGGCTCTTGCTGCTCTGTAAGGTAGCCTTCGTTGCTCCCTATCACCGTCATTTCTAGCCCTCTGCATCCTCCTTCTAGCTCGTAAGCACTGTGCACGCAGATCAGCAATCGTTGTGTTCCACCAGTAGACGGGGTGTCGACTGTTTCTTGGGTTACCCACCCTTGGCATTGTCGCGTCGCACGCACGGGATAGTACCGCTACCAGCTCGTCTGCACTGAGATTCAGTGAGTTGTCTTCCAGCCTTAGCGCCTCCACAAACACGTCCTTGTTGAAGTTAGATGTCTTCCACCTCCGGTCATTCAGTTGTGTTCTACTTGTCTCCAGCCGAGTCCTGCCTCCAATATGGTACCGGATGGCTTGATGGTCGCTGTGGGTGTATTCCTCACTCACTCTCCAGTTTATCGCTCTCATCAGCACAGGGCTACAAAAGGTGACGTCGATGATAGACTGCCTACCTTCCCTACGATACGTACTGGTGCTACCTACGTTGGCTATGTCTATGTCTAGCTTAGCCAGAGCCTCTAGTAGACTGCTTCCCCTTGGGGTTGTGAGACGGCTGCCCCATTCGACCGCCCAAGCGTTGAAGTCGCCGGCAATCACGACTGGTCTTCGATCGATTAGCTCCTCCGTTATTTTGTCCAACATTTGGTTAAACCGCTCTATCGTCCATCTTGGGGGTGCATAGCAGCTACATATGAAGATTCCATTGATTTTCACAATCACAAAACCCTCATCTGCGCAGTACACCACTTCTTGAACGGGATATTTTCCCGATGTCCAGACTGCTACTGTTTTCGCCCTATCTGCTGTCCAGTTTCCATCTTCGGGGGGAATTCGGTATGGCTCCGAAATAATAGCAACATCACACTTTTGTTCTACAACGGCTTGTCGCAGCAAAAGCTGTGCTGTATCGCAGTGGTTGAGGTTGACTTGAATTACCTCCACTGGGACTTAGTTCCACTCGCTTGCTTGAAGGCCGGGCATCTTCGGCCACCTGTCGGGTGATTGCTGTTCTCCGCATTAGCACATATTAGGCATTTCGGGGGCTTACTACAATCTTGCGCCTTGTGGCCTTCCTCTCCGCACCTTCTACATAGTTTGCTTCTGTCCGGCCCTTTGCAATTTCGTGCCAGGTGGCCGTACTCTTGACATTTGTAGCACACTTCCGGTTGCTGAGAAATACTCAGCGGGCACACACACCAGCCCACTTTGATCTTTCCAACTCTTAGTGCCTTGTTGGCTGCTTCGATCGGTAGTTTAATCGATGCCACCTTCGTGCCAGAGGGCCCGTTTCTTATGCGGATGGACATCTGGACTTCTCCTAGTTCACACTGCTCCTTCATGGCAAAACCTACTTCATCCTCCGATGTGACCTCGTCCAAGTCTTTGCATTGGAGGGTTGCTTCCGGGCACAGGGCTCTGACTTCGACCTTGCCGCCCATTGCTTTCTCGGTAAGCTCTTTGTAGGACGAGCTGTTAGCTTTTAAATCCCTTTTTAATTCGAGGATCATTTCCCCATTACGGGTGCGTCTGATTTTCTGCACGTTTTCCCCTAGTTCCTTAAGATCCGGATTCGTCCGCATGGTGCGTAGAACTTCCGCATACGAGTCGTCACTCGCTTTAACGATAAGAGCTTCGCCTTTGTTTCTCCTCCT
>NC_085137.1:513222283-513297283 GCF_035046485.1 Aedes albopictus | reverse complement strand
TATCAGATAAAGTATGTTCTCTCCACGTATACTGCTGTCATAAGCATTCTTAGCGTTTGGAGAATGATTACTCCAATAATGACCTCTTATTCCACTTATCATAGACCACCTGCGAATATTTTTTTTCTAATATCGACTTTCTCGTGAACCTCCGCATGAACTACTAATTTTATTATTTTATGGTGACATGAATGAAGACTTTGGACCCGGACAGCAATCGCTTTCAGTCACAATGAACGTTAAGTGCACTTGCCGGTGATGTATCTCTATTTTGCTGTTGAACGTTATCTTCGGTTATTATTTGTACAATTTCAGGTACTGTATTTGTATCTTGTAACATAGTTTACAGCAACGCATTTATTAACCCGGGAGCGGTTGCGTCGTGTACTGAATACACGCACCAAGAAAAACGCGCGCATGTGGTACACAGCGTGAGCGGGGCGTCGCTGCAGGTAGTCAAAGACGCGACTGCTCGAGGGTTAATCTCATGAGTGCTATCTGTTATGCTTTTCCGGTTCCGTTCGTTTAGACTTTCCAAGGTAAGTGGAATACACTACACAGATAAAAATAATGAGATTTACACGTCATGCAAACTTCAGTTTAGTCATGTAAACTTAGTGTTATGATGGTTTACATGATATATCATGTAAATTTGTGTTATATGCCATGTAAACACACAGAGTCATGCTGAATTACATGACATATAATGGAAGTTTGCATGATATTTTATGACTTTCACATGATATGTCATGTAAACTTCTGTGATATCCCACGCTCCAATCATGTGCATCATATGTCACATAATTTTACACTCTTTTTTCGATCTGTGTACCACTATTTCGACTTCATCTCTTAGTGAATTTAATCACAACGCTTTTTTTTTGCTGTTTCCTAGTGGATTTATTTACAATGCCAAACAGTGAATCTAATCACAAATACTCAATGAGCCATTTTCCGAACTACAGGTCTTAGGACACCGCGCCCCCTCCTGTCAAAATTTCATTTATAAAATCGACTCTTCAAAATGGACTTAATGTTCAAATGAACACTGGTATGACTACTTCAACAATTTCAACAGCGTATGCACATATAGTTGCCCAAAGCTTTCGACTGATGTGTTTTGAGACATACATCGGCAAATGACGCTTCCCAATAACATCCAAGCGCATCACTTCATCCGTCACTCTTGTCGCTTACATCGTCACAACGATGTTACTGGTCATTTTCACATCGATTAGATTTCAATTGAAAGTTTCAAGATGCTTGTTTGCAACATGTTTCAAGGGTAAACTACACACTCAGTTTTATTCCCCGAGCTCGGCTGTTCAAACCTTGGTTTCTGAGTTTTAACTGAGATTCAGCTAACAAGACGGTAGGACATTTAACTGACTATTCAGATGTGCAAATCTCGGCATTTGTAAACAGAGATTCAGCTTTGTACATAACGTTCTGTTATTACGCTGATTAATCGTGTAATTACAGAGAAATTCATTCGCGATTGAATGAAACTGCAAGAGCGTGTGAGTGTGGAACAAAGTGACGAAACGATGCAGGGCTGTTGTTTCATCGATGACGATAACTATGTGATAGGGCGATAATGACAGCATGTTGTTAAGAAGATTGAAAGCATTATGTTCAATTGGCTATAAAACTACAATTGTATTGTCATTGTAGTACCCGGATTTCTTACGACCCATATACTCAACGAAGATCTGAGATAGAATTCCACTCTCGAGAAACTCACAAAAATGTCAGTCAAAAGCTATAATAATGCTTTAAAAAGCTGAGCTATCAGTAGGCTTAAAATCTTGCCTTTATATTTTCTATACAAATCAAATAAAAATGGGATAATATTTCCTCTATTATCAAATATTCTAGGCATTGTCATAGAGTTTAATCGAAGTGCTTTTCTTTGTCAGAATAGTTAATTTTTTTCCTTTGCGCTCTTCTACATTTACTTTGTTAGTGAATTTAATCACAACTCTTGTCCTTGCAATAACAGAGGAGCAACCGCGGGCGGTCAATCATGCTCATGCTCATGCTCAATTTAATCACAACTCTCCTTTAGCTTAGTCATTCAGTGAATTTAATCACAGTTATTTATATGTACTATCAGTGGCTGGGCCATTTGCTTCCCACCACTCTAGTGAATTAAATCACATCTCTTTTTGTTGTCTGCAAGTGAACCAAATCGCAACATCCTCTAAGTATACTCTTAGTGAATTTAATCACAGCTCTTATAATGCACACAGTATCAATACTTTTCGCAACTTTTTTTTTTCAGTGAATTTAATCACATTTCTTCCTGTACTTTCGTGGTGAATTTAATCACAATGCTCTTTTTGCACTTTTGATGGTTTGCACACAGAAGTTTTCTTAGGTTTCCAGTGAATTTAATCACAGAGCAATAAAACGTACCCCACTTTGAATTATTGCTTGTTTATGCTGATTTTTATTCTACATATGACAGCGAACTAGCTTTGTATCGTTCAGAAAATTCTTTAGAAATGCCTTAAGGACAAACGTTTTGACATCCCGCTTCAACAGTGCATCAAAACTTCAAACGCACAAATCTCAAGAAGCAAGCTTCACGCAATAGTGCATTTTATTATTCTGTTCTTCCTCACTTGTAATAAGCTTAAAATAAGATCGACGCTAATATGTGCACTTTTGAAAGACAATTCACGCATCAAACAGAGGCTTCACAACCTGAAGTATTACTATAGTACACTAGTCAACGGACAACACACAGAATATGCAGTGGCCCCTGAGAAAAAAATTCCCATTAGACTTCCGAGCCTTTCCCGACTGTAATAGTAATCGAATAGTTCCGAGGGAACATAATATGCTTACACGACTTTCGGTAGCACCAACAGCACGGCAACGAAGCCCACACTTTTTGTTTCCTTTGTTGAATGTGGCTATAGCCCAAAGATGGTGTCAAGTAACGTTATAGATTAGAAATCGCGGTATGATTTGGACTTGTTTCTCGGTTTAGCTAATGTGATTTAATCGTTGATGAAACGCTAATGACTAGCTCAAGACATGATGTAAACAATGTACCTTAGCAAAACACTGTAATACTGGTCCGTATGCGATATAAAAACCATACGGCAACATATTCATTCTACTAGATAACAAATTATTATTTAAATTTTCTTTATGCACGATCAATTCAAGTAATTAAAATAAAAATTGAACAAACAATGCTACAATGCTTGTGTTGAGTTAAATACATAATTTCAGAATCAACTAAATTAAATGCATCCCGGTTTCAAAAACTATTTGAAACTACACTATGCGAACACGGTACATGAAGCATATTCTAAACTATTGCATCTGAATGTAATGTTTCAAAACCATCGTAGGAGATCAAAATTTAATATGAATAATCAGTCAATAGTCGTCAAACTATACGAAAATCTCAGTGTTAGGTAGGTGCTATAAGATGGCAGGACGCGATGGGCGGGACTTGTTGTTGATGTGCCAGAAAGCTATTTCCAGTGAATTTAATCACATCTCAAGTGAATTCAAACACAACAACGCTGCTTCAAGTGAATTAAATCACATTATCGACCTATAGACCTATATTTTTTTTTTCTGATCATCCCCAAACAAATAGACTTACGTTTTCATTTTCTTATAATCTGAGGCAGCTCACTCAATTACAACAATGCGCCAATGCTTGAGATTCGAAACAGAATTCATATAGACAAAACTGTTAACAGCATTCAATTTCTTGAAAAGATTCTGCCATGTTTTGCGAAGTTCGTAAATTGCGTATTTTCTATCTTTTCAACCTTGAGCAGCTGTTACTGTACCCGAACACGTTCAGAAATATGATCCGAAACCTTCAAAAGGTATATCGTGATGAATATCCTCCAGTACTTAGGGAAAAACATAAATAACTGACAATGTACATACCTTTTTGTGCAGGACTACGCTGAAAACAAATACATTTTGTATTCACCTGGCTACCAGAGTGAAAGCAATAATCACATAGAAATGCCGCAAAAGCCATCAGCAATCAGGCAAACAGCGTTTTCCATCACCACACCAAAGCATCCGCGCTTTATTTCTTTCCCCTTTTGTTTGTTTAGCAAACATTTTCACCGGCTTAGCTACACAACACAATGACCACTGATCAGTGACTAAATCTTCTTTGTTCTAGCCCATGCGAGAAAAATCAAGGTCAGCGGCTGCACACAGAACTGCTTCAAAGCAGCGTCACCAACAGCAACACTAGTTTCGTTTCACTTCATTTTTCTTTCCATTTAGCACAATTTGCAACATAATAATTAATCACCCATAAATTATTTATCACAAATGCCCATTATGAACATTATTTTCTTTCATATTCGTCTCACTTTTATTTTGCTTTATTACTTTCTTTTTTTCAGCCCACGCACGGCGGAAAGCCTTTTTTTTCTTTCATCGCCGTTCTTTCATCATTAACAAAATAAATATATATTTTATAATCACCAATATCACCGAAATAACACGAAGTAATTGATCTGTTGATCAAACCACTAGCTAGCTTATGCGTTTTGTTTTTCTCCTCGTCGCCACTTGTGGTAACCGCGTCTGGTATGCACGAGAGTATATAATAGACTGACTGCGCTGCTGCGCACAATGCGGTGCGGAGCCTATAGTGTGACACAATGTGGGTGGATATGTGGCACGCAAATGAGTGTACTGCATAAAGGTGAACGGTTAAGACACTCGTCACCACAAAACCCATGCAAGGGACATATCCAATCGTGGCTTTTTTGATATCCTGATGAACAGTAAGCAGGAAAATATTTTCAGAACATATCTGAATCGGTTGTGATCCAGAACCGGTTCCGGGTGTCCCGCCGGAAATGGCCAAATATAAAAGGGAACCAAACCCATGCAAGCGACACATCAAATCGCGGATTTTAAGGCATCTTTATTTGACAAGAAAAGTTTCCGGCCATATTGGGGACAACTGGTAGTGTTCCGCAACCGATTACGGTTGCCCCATCGGAAGTGGTCAAATGTAAAGGAGAACCAAACCCATTGATTGACTTTTTAGGTAAGCTGATGAACGGTTAACAAAAAAAAATCATAGACCATACTTTGGAAAACCAATAGTGTGCTGAAACCGGTTCCAGGTGCCCCGACGGAAGTGGTCAAATGTAGAAAAAAAAAACCAAACGCATACACGCAGCACACTAAATAACGGCTTCTTCGATAACGCGAAGAACGGTCAGCAAGAAAATAGTCTCAGGTCAGTAGTGTTCCGGAACTAGATTCGAGTACCTCGCCGGAACTGGCGAAATGCACGAATGAACCAAACCCATACATGCATTACATCAATTTGCGACTTTTTAGGAGAACTGATTAATAATTTGCATGAAACTAGTCCAAGACCACATCAGGGACAATCGGTAAGTGGTAAAATGTTAACCGAAAGTTGTAAATGTGAAATTGAATCAAATCCATGCGTGTCGTACCATAAAACCACGCTAATTCGACAATGATTGCTGTCAAACTACCTGTGTAAACTTTCAATTCGATAAACTAACTCTATTTTAGTTTTGTTTAGATTGTATGATTTGTTTTTGAACACAAATCTTACAGATATTGTGGTGGTAGTACCAGTCTTGTGCATTATCACCATCTTAACACAAAAAAGCCGCAACATCAACATTGCCCTTCTTCCACCATCAACGCTACAGCCGACCGTCCTTATGTTGCTAACGAACACATTCGAGACGAACGCATTGATACGGTGGCTGCCGCCGCCACGCTCTTTCTCTGCAAATCTCCTGAGCAGCCGAACGCTTCTTAACAGTCGTTCCGACGCAGAGCTATGTCACTCACTGCTGGGTGACTCTCATCTGAAAGGGCTAGGATGAAGGTCAATTTGTTAAGTAGTATTGCATGGCGCAGCAAACACAAACATAGCACGCCCTATGAATAGAATGCAAGGCGTAGAACAAAAACTCGCTTCGGTGTTTCATCGTGTGGTTCGAAAACAAGAGACGATCGCAGCTGCTGAATGTGGTTGACTCTGCATTGAACGAGGGTTGATTTGAGTGGCTTTTGCGTGAGTCCAGGGCCGGATTTACAAATGTGGGGGCCCGGGGCCACAGTGTTGTGGGGGCCCTATTTTATAGGATATTTTTTTCATTGTAGAAAAATCCAGAAAATATGGAAAATTCTTCCAAAAATTAGGGTTGAAGAAATTAGGCCGATACAAATATTTATTTTACTTTTTGTCCCACCACTGTTTGGCTGGTTGAGGGAGGGGGGGATAAAAATAATAATGTTCTTAATTTGAACAATATTTAAAGTTCATTGGATTTGTTAAAGACTATTTGGCAGGACCCGATATTTTGATAAATATTTTTCAAATTTCCCCTTCAAAATGCAATATATGTACTGCCAAAAAATTTCAAATTTTGTATTCGCCTTAATCTAGGATAATAAGCGTAACTAGAAAAAAGGCATCCACTATAAACTAAGCATAACAGAGATCCAGATATGAAAATCTAGTCTGAAGACGATTGTAAAGAAATTTTTATCAAGTAAATAACGCTTTATCCAAGAGTGTTCATAGTATTAGATTTCATGAGAAAGTCCTGTTAGAAATTTAAAAAAAGATTTTATAGACATTTTCAATAAATTTCAGATAAAATTTATAGCTCTATCTTTGAGGCCGTTATTGCAAAACCTCCAAATAGAATTTCTTGAGAGTTGCTGACTGATTACCAGGTTTCTTTTTGTGGAACTTAAGCATAAACATTCCTAACGCGACTTCAAGAGGAGTTTCTGGTGAACGTGCAGAATATTTGTTCAGAACTCCTTGTGAAACTTCAAGAGGCAAAAAATCCATAGTGGTAGCTGCTGAAGAAATTTCATCGGAAATCCATAATGAGTTCCTGATGGAATTTCTGTTTTACTTTGAATAGAATTATAAGTAAAATTTCACAATAATCTTTGGCGGACGAATTTTTAGCCAATTTAAACAAAAATTGTTTGAAAAACTTTAATTATTTCAGGATTCTTCAAGAATTTCTCCACAAATATCTACAACAATTTTCATCAGGAACCTATGGATTTGTTAAGCTTTCGCCTTAAATTACACATTCAAGCCAGGAAAAAAAATCGTTATTAAAGAAAATCGGATTAGATCTCCGCCTAAATCTGACCTAAAATTCTTGCTAGATCCTTCAAAGAAATACATATTTCAACAATTCGATTTGAATAATTATAATTTATAATTTAAAAATTATAATTCTGATAGAAACACTTGAAAATCTTCAAAGAATTATGTAGGGAATTTTTAAAAATAACATCAATAATTTTCGACAGAAATAAACACGAATTTTCAGCAGAAACTTTTCGACCCTCTATTCCATAGCGTTCAAAATTTCATCCAGAATTCGGGTGAAGATTTTCTTATGTATTTTCGGTAAAATAACTTGTGCAATTCACAGAAGTGATCAATTCAAACCTTAAAAACTTAACAACTTTCTGGAAAAGTTTGAAATTTTATTAAAAGGCAGATATCTGAATCTTTCTAATTTGAAGCACAATATTCCACACACATTTTCTGCCTATGATCGCATATCAGTCCCATATTTGCTGGGTTTTCTATTCATATGGGACAGTTATGCGATCATAGGCAGTTTTGAGAGTAGAAGTACTTGTGATAAAAATTAAATTAAGATGTTTCTAACACTACTTTTTTTCGGTTCCCATTTGAAGTAACATTTTGTGGGGGCCCCTGAAATGTGGGGGCCCGGGGCCATGGCCCCCCTGGCCCCCCCTTAAATCCGGCCCTGCGTGAGTCGATTATGTTTTGATGGACTGCGTTTGTCGCATGAAGTGATGGTTAAAGCGAGTGTCGTTCGACATTAACCATCCTGAAACTGCACAACACTGGGTGGTACGAATTGATAGCTTGTACATTTTACGATTGTTGGCTTCCGAGGTTCACTGCGGTTGATCACCAAACGGATCAGGTGTCGGAATGCACCAAATTAGAACTTTCGGAAGTAGCAGCTGCACGAGGAGCCGCTGCGGGTGTAAGTAACATCACAATCAGTGTTGGTAAAAACTCAAATTCTCAAATCTCATGCTTGAGTTGTTTCAAGCGCGATTCTTGACTCGCCAAACTCACCGCCGAAAAAATCATGCATGAAATGACTCGCGATTTCACTCATTGCGTTATTTCTTGGTGTTCTTATTATTTACATCGAAGTTTTTAGGATTCTATGATAGAACAAAAGCATCGTACAACAACATTGGATGTCGTTCGAATTGATTTGGATTCGTTTTACAAGTGAACGAGATTTCGGCGCTTGACTCGTGAGAGCGAGATTTTGCATGAAAATCTCGCGCGTGAGAAAATGATTTATAATCGCGTGCGAGTTTACTTACGCAGGAGCGGTTCATGAGTGTGCTTTGAGTGTGATTTTACCAACACTGATCACAATATCGTATCATTCGTATTTACAGTGTATTACACTGTGACATTTTAACATTTTTTTTTAATTCAACAAATTTCGAATGAGCGGGGTACAAGTTAAAAAGTGTCTTATTAAAGAGTGATGAATACGCGGGGTTTGACAGTACATCAAATAGCAGCTTTTTTGATAACTTCTTCTTCTTTATGGCTCGACGTTCGCATTGGAACTTCGTCTGCCTCTCTTCTACTTAGTGTTCTTTAGAGCACTTCCACAGTTAATAATTGAAGGGTTTTCTTTGACCGCCATTGCATGAATTTGTATTTTGTGAGGCAAGTTCAATGATACACCAAGCTCAGAAAGTCGAGAAAATGTTCCCGACCGGAACGGGAACCAAACCCGCCGTTTCTGGATTGGCGATTCATAGCCTTAACCACTAGGCCAACTGCAGACCCTTTTTTGATAACACGATGATCGATTCGTAAGAACATAGCCTCAGACCATATTTTAGACAACCGGTAGTGTCCCGAAACTAGTTCTGGGTGTCCCACTGGAAGTGGTCAAATGTAAATGTGATTTGTACCCATGCATAAGATAAATCAAATCGTGGTTTTTTTAGGTACGTTAGCAATGATATTGCCTCAGACTATATTTGGGAGACCCGGTGGTGCTCCGGAACCTGTTCCGGAAAGTAACCAAATGTACCATGCGACACATTACATCACGGCTTTTTTAATAACCTGCGGAACGGTTAACTAGAAAATAGGCTCATACCACATTAGAGACTACTGGTAGGGTTGCACAACCAGCGTTTGATGCTTCGCCGGAACTACGAAAGTAAATAAAACCAATGCAAGCGATAAATATGTGTAAGAGAACAAAATCTTGACATATTAAACCCACATACAAACAGACGTCTCACTATACTCACTACGTTCTTGTTTTTAACGGTCAATAAAATATAACCTAGAATGTGCAGAAAAAACTTTATCGAAGTCCGCAAAGTGATCTGTGAATGTGTAAAAAGTTATATCTTAGCTTGTTAGTATCGTCTTGATATTGATCAGCTCCCAATGTTAGTGAAGGTACTCAAGCAGTCAACTGAGAAATCTGATATTATTCAGCTCTGCTTTTACGCTGAACACAACGTCGGAGTATGTGCCATCAATAAGTTTTAAGTCAATTCAATGATGGCTTTGATGAAATGCTTGCTTTTCTTAAAAAATATCAGGATTCAGGAACACTTCGACTTACGTCGACGGAAAGATCGTGAGAACATAAACGACGAGAAAGGCACTATCACCTCTAGGTGGATTAATTTGGGTTTTTTTTTTATATTTTCAAACCATCGACGTCAGCAGGATTCCCACCGTCAGTCATAAATTGCTGATATCGACTGACTCTCGAGTGGTTTCCATCCACTACACATGGAAAACCGTCCCGCATGTAATATGTTCTAGACTGAGGGACCCTTTAACTGTGCAATGAAATTATTGACCACTTGGTGTGGTATGTGCTTGCTTCCCTTGGCTGCACTTCCGAGGAAGTGCTTGAAGTTCATTAGTGTTCTTTTGAATTGAAATGGGTGAGATATAACTGAGATAGTGGCACTTTATGTTCTGAGTTGGTTCATACGGGATCGGAATAGCACTGATTCGAGTTCATGCGGGATGATATTATGGCCGCATTAGTTGATCCACGAACAAAGCCCAATAGCTCAATCATGATTCATTATGGCTACTCACGCTAAATATAGCTGCCCAATCATTCTGTTTACCACGATAAACTGAAGCAGACGCAAAGTCTGGTTGATAGTTGCCTATGAAGGTATGTTACTATTATTATCATTTAACAACGAACATAAAGCATCCATATTTAATCCAGACACTTTACCTATTCAGCTGTCATTCGAACAGTAAAAGAGTCCAACATGTGTCTGACACGTGTTGTCGATCAATTCTATCAGATATCGCAGATGGGTCAAGGGTAAACCATTAACATGAACACTCTAAATGAAAAAAAAAATATATGTCGCGGATTGATACTTTCTATCCTAGCGAACTCGAAGACGCATGTTTGCATCGATAATTTGAGTAAACCTGTCGCTTGTCGTGGAAAAACCGTTCAGTCAGCTTCTACTCCCTTGATTACACGTTACAAGACCGAGAGGGAGAGAGGTACAGTTATACCTCACTCGGATCATTAATAATGCAACCTTGGCAGTGAATCTTGACGTGCGGATGTGAGAGAATGCTTCGATTCAGTGTACTAACAGCGGACAGCTGATGATAACAACTCCACCCCACATGAAAATCAAATGAAGCGTCACCAAAGTTACGTTCTCATCTGATGCAGCAGCAGCCAGGAACATCCAACACAAACAGAGAACAATGTTTCCCAGATTCGTAATTACCGATTCATTGAGGAAAATTATTATTCATACAGCCAAGCGTCGTGATATAATGCACCGAACGAATCACTGCAATTGTACATTTTTCATTCGACCATTCTTACGCGATGAAAGACGCATGATAAGCTCTAAAGTTTGTGGCTGATGCAGTCCAGTCGTGTCTTATGGTATGGTGACTGACGTCGTTCGAATACAATATATGACATGGGAGCCGGCATGCATCATTTGAACGAGCTTGGTCAGACTCCACCGTGTGAGTATATGTACATATAGGTACAGCGATAATAATGTTTAGCCTATACGGAACGGTAATGACTGTCACCGAGTTCTTTGTCTCGATCATGAATGGAGTTTTCTGTCTGTTATTTTTGAGCTTTGTTCCTGATAGAACGATGCGATGTACCCATACTGCCAACTTGTGCGATTGTTGATGCATAATGAATATGGTGGTACGTTATTTAACCTTTGGCTTATCCCTCGATTTATCCTGTGTTATAGGGAATTGAATTAATTCGATGGAAATTAGATTTTCATTCGTCAAATTCCTCCAGCAACGACAATCCTGCAATCATTTTAGAAGTCAGTCACATTACTTGAGATGGAAAATACTAAGTTGATGAATATGATCTTACTTCCAAAACTTAATCTATGTACAACTAATTGATCGGTAGGATTCATTATACCATCCATTAAATGTTTACGTCCGTAGTGGGCGAGTGAATGCATCATCAATGCCTCATTTATCTCTATATTAACCCACACCCACACAAAGTGGACGTCAATCCCAAACAGATAATGGTTGATTTCTTATGTAAATGCAGCTAATATGGTTTCTTATCGTTGCTTCGATCACCATTTACTTTATCCTTTTCTATTATGCATCCATAACAGAAAAGGCTAATCTGGTTTCAATTTCTGCCCAAATTCTTAATGTTTTGAAATCATCTATAGTTTTATTTTCTCCTAGAACTCTATTGAAGTATATGTAGCTCCAAGACTTATACAAAAAAAAATCGCAAAAGTTTTTACAATTTTCAGCAAAAAATGATATGGCAAACTCACGTGTCATGCCTCGAGCATGTGTGCTTGTCAACAACATAATCGTTGCTGCACTCATCTCTGAACCATAAATGTATGTGTTATTTGAATTGATGTTTCTGTTGGAAACCTCAATAGGAAATACGTCTATTGTTCAGTTTATTAACCGCACGGTGAACCATCTCCTACGGATGCTTTCATGCAAGTCATCGCATACTGCACTTCAAAAGGCCTTCCGCTAATTATTGGCAGTAATGCTAATGCTCACCATATCATCTGGGGCAGCTCAGACATTAACTTGATGGATCCAGTTCGATGAAATTCTTAAGTAGTACAAATCTTACATTACTTAACATAGACAATCGCCCAACCTTCATGGTATCTGCCAAAGAGGAAGTGTTATACATATCGCGTTGTTCTAGCAGAACTAGTTACGAGTTGACCAAATGGCATGTGTCAGATGAAGAACATTTATCTGACCATCGCTACTTCTTTCTTTAACAATTGAATGTTACTTGATAAACTTTGCGTTTCACAAATTCCCGGTCAGATGATGCCGTTGGTACTACAACGACCTTAATCATCGGAGCTTTTGAAGAAGCTTGACTTTGCGGTCTGGGAAGACCACAACAGAAACCCCTTGATAGAAGTTTGATCTGGCCTAGCTAAGGAAACAATGTAGAAAGAGTTGGAACAGACGGCGTTCAGCTGGATTGGCCTTCAGATTGGCTCGCAAAGCCTACAGAAAAGCTCTTCGGTCTGCTGAACGATCCGGCTGGAAAAACCTTTGTACAAATGTTTCCAGTTTGAGTAAAGTCAGTCAGTTGAAAAAACCCTTGCGAAATCTAAGGATTTCCGAATGCACGAACTTCGTTTGCCAAATGGCGATTTTACTTCCTCAAATGAGAAAGTTCTGGAATGTTCATTCAGTACACACTTCCCTGGATGTGGAAATATTAGATCTTCGGATGCATCTGATGACTTTTCTTTAGTTATTATTCACTGGCATCGGCTCGGAGTATCACCACTTTACAATCGATTTAGTGGGCACTAAACAGTTCTACTTCTTTCAAGTCTCCCGGAGCAGATGGGATATATCCTAATTTGCTTCAAAATTGGTTAATTTAAACTTGTTTTTAAAAAACGAACTTGTTTGCAGTTTTGCTACAGGATATATTCCCAATCCGTGATGTTCATCTGGCCAATGTGCCTCTTCATGTGAACCAACATGTTTACCAATCTGGTAAGTCCACTGTGACTCTTTAACACAGAGTTGTGTACGATATCGAGGTAGCATTCACTCAAATGCAATCCTGCTTGGGTGTTTTATCGAGGGTGGTTTTGACAACGTGCCTTTCGATGCCATACTGGAAGCCACACGGAGTCATGGTATTTCTCCAATGATTTCCAAAACCGCGTCAAATAGCGATAAGGGAATTGAGCGTTTGTGGATGTCCCCAAAGGGGACTATAATCCCCACTTTTGTGGAATCTCGTAGCAGATACGCTATTGAGGGAACTCAACAATAGCAGATTTCCTACTTACCAAAGGTTGCGCTTAACGGCGATGTCTGAAGCGTTCTCTTCAACGTCCATGAAAGCGCTTGAAGTTGTCTTTGACGTTGACCACTACACATTCATCTCAAACAAGATGCAGTTTTTTGCACATACCGTCTACCGTATACCCCCGTTGGTTTGACCTCATCTAATCTGAACACTTTTTAATTTGACCCCCTCTAATCACTGCACATCGTTCAAACTAAAAATGGTTCAACCGTCATTCTGTTCATGGAACGGGGTAAAACGGAACGCAGAATCAAAACAAAACAGCAAAAAGGGTTACCATAAGTGTGTTTTTCGATGCCCACAGAGTTACTAGAAGTTCAAATTAAAAAATGAACCCCGTTGGGTTGCATGAGGTGTCGCTCAAACCAACGGGGGTAGAATGAGTACTCGGCTTACATGAGGAAGCTCCTGTAAACCGCAGGATCAACAAACACATCATCTTTTAATAATTTGGGACAAAGTTTTCCATGATATTCCCTTCCCGGAGAGAGTGGACATTTGGAGTTTTCTGGAGAGAAGTATTTCAAACGGTATCGTATGTTACATTGACGGCTCCCTTCTCGAATGTCGAACTGGTGCTGGAGTCCACTCTAATGAGCTAAGGCTACATCAGTCTTACTCACTTGGTAGATACTGCACCTTTTTTCAGGACGAAATATTTGCTCTTATGTGCTCTACACAAAAACGTAATGGGAAAGTAATACACTTTGAATATAGGTCGAAGTTAGTTATCTCTGTCGAGTCCAAATCGAGGAGCTGAATTCAGGAAATGCTATTCACCTTGTATGGGTCCCTGCCATTCCTCTATTGCTGGAAATTGAATGGCTGATGAGCTATTTCGTACGGGAGCATGACATGAATTCATTGGCTCTTAGCCATCTATATCGGTATCGTAGTGTTGATACCTGGGCTGCTACTCAGTATAAACAATACTGGAACAGTTTTGAATCATGTCGTCAAATAAAATTGTAATGTACTGATCCATCTCTGAAGGTGGCGAAGTATCTAACCAATCTGTCTACGCAGACTTGCTGGTCAAACCATTGATTGGCCACTGCTGACTCATGCTATCACATGGCGAATACTCAGCTTCATTTGTATGTGATAACTGTGAATCCGATTATGGAACTACATAACATTTGTAAGGCGCTGTTCATAAACTGCGTAGACTCAATTTTGGCAATCTCCCCCCTCGTAGACTTTCGTCCATACAAAATTTTACGAAATTTGTAAGGACCGTAGATTTTGACCAGACCCGCCGTCCCCCCTCAGAGTCTACGTAGTTTATGGACAGCCCCAAATGTAACCATCCAATTTTTGCGCAACTGCGTTTCCGAGTACTCTGTAAACACTTAAGTGAAACTGACTTCAGAGATCTGAATCTGCAGGACGTTCTGTTGTTCTTGACCTACTGTCATAAAGAGCTAACTCTCTATACGCTTTATATAGCAGTGCCCTTTTCAAGGCACTCTTTGAATCCATTGTGGAACGCGTATGTCTTCTTCAAGCGTGACGATTATATTCACGTACCTGTTCTTTTTCCATCCCATCCTTTATTCCGTTCCCTGTCTATTATCATTTTAAACACAGTTTACACAAGAGTTTATTGTTTATGGGCTTCTGCAAATCAGATCATCAAGAAACGTTTGTACTCAATTAAATGTTTCCATCTTTATTTACATAAGTTCAATTCGTTGGTCATACCCAATGTATTATGTTTCGTCTAAATAGACTCTACAGCCAACAAGACACAATACTGAAATCCGGATAATCTAACTGTAAAAGTGACTTACAAGCAAACAATAACTCATAGTTGAGTACCATTGAAAGGTTATGATAATCACTTTCTACTGTGCGTTTAAATTATGTGAAATTACACTGAACCGGCATTGTGTCAGGTTGACTGTATACTTCTACCTGAATGTTCTACACTCGATCAGAAATTCTACATTCGAATTGAATGCAATCAATTGATTTCTATGCACTACACCCTGTAGTTCGAATATCGATCATGCAACTTCTTAAAGAACTCCCAAAACGTAAGATTCAGAACCGTGTGCGGAACAACTCGCATATATAGCGGAGCCATTCCCTTATACATCCCATGAATGCCTTCCGAGCGGTAGATTTTTACAAAACAATCGAAAATGTTTTTGTATAGCAATCCTTTGCCGGATGCGGAAACACCTGCAACGATAAAAACAATCAGGAAATTATTCTGTCACTGCTCCTATTCCTACACAAACCTTGATTGGTCATCCTGGTGGTGACTACGTCGACCGGAGACATCAGAAGACACATGAAAACTCCGGCAACTGAACTTGCGGCTAATGCATGCAAGGCAACCGACTTCTGGAATATCTCGTACTGTACGAAGAAATCCTTGGCCATAGCGAACGACGTCATCTGAACTGAAGATCCCAACGATACGCGTGTCAAGTGAGCGGTGTAGCCTCTGTACAATCCCTTGACTCCAGCCTCACGGTACATATTGCGAAGAGCTGCGATCACTCCAGCATGCTGGTGCTGAAACTTGGCCGTGTACTTTCCTTTACTGAACGCTTGCAGCTGGGTCTTGGCGACAAAAACGGGACAGGATGCCGTCGCACCTATCAGACCGGCGACACCTCCCCAAAACACCGCCAAGATCGGAGTCAACAGTGCGTTCTCGCTACGCGTCCAACCAAGGTTCTCCACTATGTGATACGTGCCCAAGCGAGCACTGTTCATCGAAAACTGGTACAAAATCCCAGCTGGCAATCCCTTATACAGCCCGCGAAATCCATCGGTTTTGATCACCGTCACGATCGATTGTCTCACGCTGCTGTAAGAACTATGTTTGGCACTACCCTTGGTCGCGAGTTCATGTTCCAGCTGTTGGCGGGTCTTCAGGACGTCGAACGGGAACGTGAACAGGACTGCACTACAGGACGAGAGGCCTCCCAGCATGAACTCCATTTCGCTGGTGAATGTTGTTTTCCGAGATGGGTTGGCAGCAACAGAGAAGAAAGGTGATATTGCGAGCGTATTTTATTGCTTTGTGGATGGTATATGTCTTATCTTGTTTATCTACCAAGGATGGAGCTGACGTGTAGAACAGTATAATGTACTTTTGAATGCTGAGTGAGTTTAAATAAGAGAAAGCTACTGCTAAGCAAATCGACTCACGGTAGCCACATTGAACCTATGGAATCATAATTGAGATAATATTGAGACGCTGGACGACTTTCTCCAAAATAGGTCGCACCAAAGGGATAACTACAACGTATTGAGAATTCTGTATTTCAATCACTTCGTCAAACCACGCAGTCTATATTTACTCTCCTCTTCTCGCACACGTATTTAAATGCTGCCATCAGATCTCCTTGGATGAACTCTGTTCAGTAATACCCTCTAGAGAAGTTTCTCGCTGCCTCTTGAGTATTGATCGTGCAACTTTTTGAAGAACTCCCAAAACGTTAGATTCAGAACGGTATGCGGAGCCACTCGCACGTACAGTGGAATGAATCCCTTGTACATTCCATGGATGCCCTCCGCTCGGTAGATTTTCACAAAACAGTCAAAGATGTTTTTGTACAGCAAGCCCTTCCCGGTCGACGATACGCCTATAGTAAAATAGACGAAAAAAAATTTTCAAACACCTTCAATGGAAATCGCAAAACCAGCAAACAAACCTTGATTGGTCATCCGGGTGGTAACCACATCGCACGGAGACATGAGAACAGACGTGAAGAATCCGGCGACTGAACTTGCAGCTATCGCCGTCAAAACCACCGACTCCTGGAACATCTCGTACTGAATGAAGAAATCTTTGCAGGCAGCAAACGATGCCATCTGAGTCGACGACCCCATAGCTACTCGCGCCAAATTTGCTGTGTAGCCTCTATACAGCCCCTTGATTCCGGCCTCACGATACATATTCCTGAATGCAGCGACCACTCCGCTATGTCTGTGTTGAAACTTGGCCGTATAGCTCCCGCAACTGACGGCTTGCATTTGCGTCTTGATGACGTACACAGGGCAGGAGACAGTCGAGCTGATCATCCCGGCAAAACCACCCCAAAACACTGATAAGAACGGCGTCAGCAGGGCATTCTCACTGCGGGTCCAACCGAGGTTATCTACCGTCTGATAGGTCCCCAAGCGCACGCTGTTCATCGTAAGCTGATACAGAGCGGCTGCCGGCAGTCCCTTCTGCAATCCACGCAGTCCATCCGACTTGACAACCGTTACGATCGACTGCCAAAGGCCTCGATAAGCGTGCTGTTTGATACTGCCCTTCGCCAGTAGTTCTCCTTCCAGCTGCTGGCGTGTCTTCAGAACGTCGAACGGATTCGTGAACAGGACGGCGCAACAGGACGAGAGACCTCCCAGTAGGAACTCCATTACGCCGGGACGGGACGAGACGAGACAGGTGTGTACTAGGCGGTTCCACGGGGTTTCACAAACTGGCAATGAATGGGCAAAAAGACGGTTGCGAGCGCAATTGCTGGACAAAGTTTGTTATCTTATCGCTATCGTTAGTAGGTACGCAATATGAATAGGTGAATATAAAAGCGACCAGTGTAGATTGTTAGTTGCTTGGTGTATGATTTCTTTAGGGTTGCATTTTATTTTCTCATCGATACTCGAAGGTGTGTCCCCGAAATTGACAAATAAATAAACATATATAGATTGATATGCGACCCGAACGATGAGGGTAAGTCAAATTCCTGCTTAGAACGTTGTTGTGGAATTCCCATAAACGAGAATGCACAAAGCTTGATGACAAAACGGACATAAAAAGCCAACAAACTCACGGCGGCCAGTTCATTGAATGAGCTCACAGAAAAGAATGTTAATGCCTTTTTTTTTCTTTATTTTCTCTCTGTTCCTATTCAGGTTCTATCCATTTCAAATTAGATTGCATTCAGTCCTTCAAACCTGTTGGATTTTTTATAATTCTTTGTTATTTAACTGCTTCCAATGCAGATGGTTACTGTACCGCTTCCTCTACGAAGAGCAGTAAACCTGTTGTGTAGGTCAAGGGAAATTGGGTTATTTTTTAATGTTATGATTGGACATTAAAAACTTCTAGATTGGAATCAGATTAATGACACAGTATAAAAGGGCTCAGATCGCACAGTAAAACGTAACAGCGAACTTACTTTAAAAAGCCTATACTTGTGTTAAATCTTATTAACACATTTAGGTGAAAAAACAAGAAGTTGACAATCATGTGAACAGTTGTATGATAAAATAGAAAGAATATAAAAACACCCTTCGTTCATGTTGCAAATTCCCAGTTCGTTTACATACGTTTACAATCTTGACAATAGATGACAATAAATTACATCACAAACATCAAAACGCCAAACTTAAATATTAAATGAATCGTAATTGAAAGCATCATAGTCACCATCCAACGTTTAAAAGTTTTTGTAATGAAAATTTATCCATTGCAATACAATCCGAAAGTAATGATAGATGATAGATCGCGTCGCGTCTCGCTCTTCTACCCTATTACTTGCTCTATTTTCTCGAATCCATCCATCCCTCCTTGGTAAAACCTGAGAAGAAATTCCTGTGGCTTTGAAGGGATTCCCGAAAAAATCCTCAAAAAGGTCCTGTTTCTGCAGTGATTCTTGGAATAATTGCTAAAGGAACAGCTATAGAAATTCCTGGATGATTTTTTGAAAGAATACTCGAAGAAATTCCTGCAGAAACCTCTGTTGCAAATCCTGAAGAAGTTTCTGGAGAAATTCGTGGCGGAAATTCCAGTTATTGTATCTAGAAAAATAAATGTAGGAATCTCTGTCGGAATCATCTGGAGGAATGTCAAGAAAAAATCCCTAAAGAAATTCTGTAAGAATTCTGCGGGAATCTCTCACGGAGCTCCTCTAGAGAAATCCTTGAAGCTATTACAGAACGAACTTGTTACAATTAAACACAGTTTTTGGTTCTATAAACCAAACCGATAGTGATTCTGTATTTCATTTGTCATGTTGTTACAAGTGGTCAATGTTCTATGTCGATATGTGATGTCTTATTCAACTTTGTAGTTCAATATGACTAATATGCTAGCAATACTGAATTCAAATAGGAATAACACAAACATTTCGCCAGCACAATTGTAGGGTTTCGCGTACAACATTGCTCCCATTGGATCTCTTTGGGCATTATTGGAAACGTCATATGCAGCATCGATCCGTCAATGCCGGATTGTTATTGTTTTGATCTATGTAATCTGATCGCCTCACGATTGGTCACGATAAGTATGTGGTGATATTTTAACAGAACTTTAGGATAAATTCTTGAAACAATGTCTGAAGAAATCTTCAGATGAATCACCTGGAGAAAACTCTCGAGGAGTTCCTGGAGAAATCGCTTGATAAACTTCGGGAGGAAAGCTTTGAATAATTTTGAGAGCTATTCCTAGACTTAAGGAAGACTTTTTGAATATTTGAATAAATTCCTTAAGGAATCTCTTGGCAAGACAACATCAGCGATATTCTTGAAGAAATCTCTTAACTACATTTTAGAGGAAAATGTGGAGAATTCTCGGGAGTACCCTAATGAGCTAGGAACTATTCCTAGAAGAAGTTATGAACGTATATCTGAAAAAAATCCTAGATTATTGAAGGAAATTCTGGGGAATCCTTCGTACAGTGGTAGAAAAATATTCTCTGAACGGCTTGATCCAGTCATTTCCCTTAAATTTCATTTTCCTAATGAATTTGATACATTTTCTTAAAGAAATTAAAACATTTGTACTGGAAGTCAGGAACCCAAATCTTCGCATCCATAAGCTAACTCATCCCAATTCTCGATAACAGGTGGTTCAGTTAACTCCGGTAATTGAAATTTGAAATGGTCAGTATTTTTTTTCCAGATTTCTATTTCAAAATTTCATGAGAGTATTATCAGGTATCCAAAGGGGTTCTCGGGGATTCCACGGGGCTTCCAAGGGGTATTCAGGGATGTATCGGAGGAGTTTCAAAGCGTCCTAAAACTATTAAGGGGGTTTTGGGGGGGTCCTGAAGGGTTTCCGTGGGATGCAGAGGAATTTAGGGAGCATTCAAGAAAGTTTTAGGAGTTTCAAGGCGTTTCAAGACATTTTCAGGAGTTTGCAGATAAGATTCAAGGCATTTTAAGGCATTTCGGGTGGTTTCAGTGCATTTCAAATGAGTTAAGAAGTTGTTTCTGGAGGTTTGAGAAAGCTTTAAGGAGGTTTCAGCTGGGTTTCTAGATATATCAGGAACCAAGGAGTTTCAAAATGTTTCAGTAGGTTTCGGAACGCGCATGAAACCTCATGTAACCACCTGAAACTCATTGAATTCCTCTGAAACCCCCAAGAATACCCCTGTAACGCCCAAGAAAACCTCTCTGAAGCACCTTGAACGCCACTGAAGCCCCTTGAAACCCCCTGGAACAAGAAATCCCTGGATGCCACTGAAACTCTCTGAGACCTCTAGAACAATTATGTAACTCTCCTGAAGCTTTTTGAAATCCCATGAGTCCGCCTGAAACACAATGGAACGCTTCTGAAATCGCCTGAAATTTCCTAGGGAGCTTCTGAAACCGTATGAGACTCTAAAACATCCTTGTAACGTCTGAAAATCTCCGGAAAACCCTGCAATCGCCTGAAGCATAATGAAATACTGCTGAAACCGCCTGAAATCTTCTGGAACCTTGAAAATCTCTGGAAACGTCTCTGCAACCCCATGGAAATCCACTGTAATACCATCGGGAGTTTCAGGAAACTTCCAAGAAGGTTTCAGAGATATTTCATGGGGGATTCAAATTGTACCACGGCGTTTCAAAACGAGTCAGTGGATTTCGGAACGCGCCTAAAATCTCCTGAAACCCCTCCCCAAAAAATCTCTGAAATTCTCTGAAACCTCCTGGAGTACACCTGAAACGCCCCAGAAAACCACTAAAACCAACTGAAATTCCTCCAAATCTCCATGAAACGCTCCGACATCCCCTGGAATAACTTGGAACGCCACTGTAACCCCTTGGAACTCCTTGGAACAAAAAACCTCTGGACGTTCCTGCAACTGCCCTAGATCCCTAGAACACTCCTAGTGCTCTTCTGAAGCTTTATGAAACCCCCTGAAACACAATAGAACACTAATGAAATTACTTAAAACCGCCTGAAATCCCCTAGGGCGCTCATGAAACCGTCTGACACTCTGGAACATCCTTGAAACGTCCGCAAAATCGGTGTCCGGCCATTCGGCCGAAGGCCATTCGGCCGAAGGTCTGTATCGTATGACAGGCACGAATTTGATGCTGAATCTACTGATATTTTACCCATGAATTTTTCCTTCTTTTAAATATAGGCTGTTCTTTCTAGTATCATTGCTAAAATAGTTTTTGGCGCTGAAACTGCTGATATCACTAGTTTACAGCATTCTTGAACTCGGTAAGCTGATAATCATTTTTGGTGTAGAATCATGCCCTGAGTTCGAAAACTGAAGGAAAAAAATTACAGTAGAGCGGAAATTTTTTCGACTTTCCATACAAGGTTGATGATTTGAAATCGATTTTTGTTCTATTTTTAAGCAACGTCGCTCACTTCACGCATCTCATTCTTCGTAATCAATGCTCCGATTGTGCTGAACTTTTTACTGTTATGTCAAATAAACGTTGAGGAAGAATTTTTAGATTGTTTTTTTCTTATTGCAAAAAAAACATATCTTCATATATTTTTGGAAATTTTGCTAAAATTTAAGGAGATCGTCCCTAAAATTCGCCAATATCTTGGATTTCATCAATATGTCGAAAAACCTGCATTCAGATGATCAAATGGTATTGTATTCAGCTTTTAATTTATGGAAAAAGATTTGAAATTGGTTGAACAAAACGCAAGATATTTGAATATTATTAAATTCCATATTTTTAAAAGTTGTAAAACGCGATATTGAACTAAAACTCATAAACTGCTCTACTTAAAATTTTTTGACGCACGGTTTCGAAATCAGTGCTAAATTGTGCTTCAAAAATTGTGGACGTTGGCAGAAGTTCACGACATTTGTTTTATTTTGTAAACTAGTGTATTCAATTCATAAATTTTTCGTTCTTTAAAACATAGGCTATTCTTTCTAGTTTCATTGTTAAACTAGTTTTTGGCAAAAATTGTTGGAAAAGGTAAAAATAACGGCTAACTTTCAATTCGTCCTGATGACCATTCGGCCTAATGACCTTCGGCCTAATGACCTTCGGCCTAATGGCCTTCGGCCTAATGACCTTCGGCCTAATGGCCCAGCATCCTCCTAAAACACTTGACACCCGCTGAAACGTGTCTGATACTCTATTGAAAATTCCTGTAACAGCACCAATTGCACGGATTCCTTTAGAAGTGGTGCTTTTAACGAATCTCAAGATTGTTTTCCTTCTGGGCAGGGATGGGAACACTCACTTGCAGAGAGTTACACTCACTTGATGTTTTCTCAGCTCAGACGCATGCAATCAAGAAATGATGAATGGACGACTTTTGCCTTGTGGTTTTGTCTCTAAAAGTTTGCCGAATAGAGTAGGTGTCGCACATGCATATCAAAGTCGTGACAAAGCTGTGAATGCGACTCTCCACGAGGTGAGTGTAATTTACATTCACCTCGTGGAGAGTTGCCTTTGAAGCTCCTTCACGACTTCGGTATGCGTGTGCGACCTACACTCTATTCGGCAAACTTTTAGACAAAACCACAAGGCAAAACATCAAGTGAGTGTAACTCTCTGCAAGTGAGTGTTTCCATTCTTGCTTCTGGTGTTCCTCCAAGAATGATTCTGGGATTTCTGCAAGTTATCTCGAATAATTTCACGTGCTTATCTCATGGAATTCAGTTCCAGAAATTCTTTCTGATATTCCCCCAGGAGTTCTCTCAGAATTTCTTCCTGGGTTTCCTCCACAAGTTTTTCAAAGATTTCATCAAGTTCCTTCTGGAATTCTTCAAAGAGTCAATACTTGGAATTTTCAAAAAAATATATCCTCTCTTTCACTCATTATACATGCATTATGTCTATACGGATCAGAATACATCGGGAGTACAAAAGTTGCGAAAAAACAGAGCTTGCCAAAATTAATACGATGGGAAAGGGTTGTCTGAGATAGCCAAAAAATGGTCTTCGTGGTTTATGAACAGCCCCTAACCTGCGTTGTGTCCTTTGGCAAAGTTTCTTTGATTTATTTGTACTGCAGCTTTGAAATTAGAGATGGCTTGTACTGCACGATGCTTCCAATCAAAGCCAAACCCCTTGCCAGAAGTTTACTCAATTAAAGTTCTCTTACGGGAGTTTCGAACAAAAAACTTCTAATTTAATCATTAGTAGTCGGTACTGCAAAACGTCACAAAACTTGCAAGTTAAAGCTTTGTTATCGTTTACGAGTTGAGTTAACAATAGTAGAAGAAACGTTGTATTACTTTTCCAAGTGTATATAGAACCTGTGTGTCTTACGCTTATAACCCAATGTAAGCAAGGAGCAGTAACTACGAATTGTAGGCCATTGAATAGTAGTTATTTGGTTTTATAAAATCAGTATGACAATTGAAAAGGGTAAAACCCGTGTTATGCGTGTGTTTAGATAACATCGATCGATTTCCTGATTGCAACTGAATGGCGTTACGGAAACTCTTCAGTGCCATATTTTGCCTGCGACTAAATAAATATCCTGAAACTAATCTAGGTACATCTTCAATGGACCAGTTTTATCACCCGCACTTCAAAATGCTGTGCGTTTGACAAACACATTATATGTAGGCTAATTAGGATTTCCCTATTTCATTACTGCCTTACCTGGAATTCAACGAGTCTACCTGGATAATCTTCCACGATACAGAGCTGCCACATTATTATCTTTAGTCACCGAGGAAGATAAGATACGCACAGCCGGAAATGCTGTGAACAACAAAAATATAGGAAATTCCTTTCACCGCCCAACGCACAATGAGAAAGTTAGCTCAAAGCGGAACTCACATTATCTAAACATCTAAGCATCTTCGGTGATTGTGGCCTATCAATATCCGATCTATCTGTTATTTGTATCGGTTGTTTTTCCAAGCATCGCACGAAGATACCTGGAGATGGTTTAATTACATCTCAAGTTGTCTTGTTTTCTTTATCGTCATTATCATCTTCTCAACGGCATCCCACATGTTTCCTATAGGTAAGTAGGAGAATAAGGATGGGGGTAGTTGTCCTCGACCCACACAAACCTTCCAGTCGAATCCAAGTGAATGCACCGGCCTGCGCGCCACCTCCGTTTGATGGAATAACCTGAACCTAAAGTCAAAGATCCGGTTCTTGCATACAATGATGACGACGACGACGAACGACCGTAAATACCTATGCTGCAGTAGCGAGCAAGCATCGAATACATAAAAGAGGTTCAACAGCTTCGGGGCGAGTGCAGCGTTCGTACGGGCTGACGCTGAAGTAGCTTTACACAGTGAACAACGAATTCTATGTTGGCATTAAGGGAATTTTTCAGGGTGTTATAGAGCTAAATTTCTTTAGAATCTTGTTCAAATTGTATCATTGTATAATCCATTGAATTTTCAAATCCGACAAGTCACATGTGTAAAACACATTTAGCGTGTTTCTATTACGATGTCGTTCTCTGTTTTGCTAAGTCAAGCCCGGGCTCTGCTGGAGCATGGGCAGCGAGGTTACGCCGGCAGTTCATAAATTAGGTATGCATGCATGTATGTAAGCCCCGCCGGAGCAGACTAAATCGGTCATTCCTTCTTTCGTCGTCGTCTTGTTTATTCTGGAGTTTATTTTCGTTTCACCACAATCTTTCTGGCCTTGTTGCTTGCTTTGCTACTTGAGACGACTGGAACAATCTAAATGTGTTCTGGTACTGCCGAATTAGTTGTATGGAAACGTTAATATTTTTTTCAATGATTCGTTATAACACAAGATCTGTTATTATCTTGATATTACTGTGGCGTTGAACACGTTTTTTAAACATAATTACAAATCTTATTTAGCTAACTACTGCCAGTCATAAGCCTTGTAAAACACTGTGTAGGTCTTTACTAGAAGTGGCGATACAAGAATCTTTAGAAACTTTTTCAAGAAGTGCCAAAATACCCTGTACGAATTCTGTTAAATAATTGCAGAATGCAGAATTACATTATGGAATCCATCATAACATAATAGGGTTTTTACCTAATTCCCGTCATAATAAGCACCAATTATCACCAATTGAATTTCAAATTACTTTTCATATCATAAAAAAATGGTAAAGAACTAATATTTTCTTTGAATAATAAGAATAAGTAAATAGGCCAGAATCAAAAGGTACAAAACTGATTACACTCATTCGAAGAATAAGTTATTGTCCCTCAAATTCCATTTCCGTCTACTCTATGTCCAATTTCGGTCGCAATATCAATTCTATTTCCGTCACACCGTAGGTGTGTGGTCAAATTCCAAATCTAATCATGTTTTCATAGTTTTCATAGAGCAGAAACTTCTAAATTCAGGTAGATAGGGAAGTAAAACCATCTCGGCAAGGGTCCTATTTTGGGCACTTTTATGCTATAACTCAGCCAATTTTGAACCAATTGACACAATTTTTGGAACTAGATGAGATACGTATTGTATCTAGCCGTGTACAAAATTTCAAGTCAATTGATTTGGAATTGACTTCGTTATAGCGAAGAGTGTCCAAAATACCGGCCGCTGCCTAAGTGGTTTGCTACCCTAGAACTTTAAAATAACGACCAAAATGTTTTAGTTATTATTTTTGCCCACCAGATCATAATACGCCGTCACAGTGCAACGAAGAAATCTTTCTCTGTAGTTGTAAAAAACGATAAATACGATAAAATCCACGCGTACCTTTGCTTGCATCCTCCCTTGGACGAATAAAACTAGTTTGTTTACATTTCATCGACGGAAAATAGTTTTTTTATGGTTACTCGAGCAGTGAAATTAATGCAACTTTGTAGTGCCACAGAGCTTTTGTGGGGTAAATTTGGCGGTACGAAAATTGATGCGGTTTCCTTCGTGCGCCTTCGTCATACGACAAAACAAGAAAAATTACCAGCTCATAAGTAGAGTAAAATAGGAATTATGTTGAATTCTTCGATTTCCAATGCTATATAGACAGGTTATTGATTGTCTACATCTTTTTGCTTTCATCTAATGAGGCATTGACAGAAGTAAGATGGAAAACCTGTCTGATGTGACGGTAATTAGCGCATACGACGAAGTACATTTGTACCTTACCATAAATGATAAATTAATTTTCTCAAAAAGTCTTACCGGGAATTAATTTTGATCATTCACTAGAAATGGCGTTGGAAATCATCTAGCAAATTTCATTGGAAGCTCTTCCATGCTTTTCGTCAGAAATCGACTAAAAATCGCGATATTTCCGTCAAATCTCACCTTAAAAAAATGCAACAGGAACTTCTACGAAATTGGGTTTTTAAATTAAGAAAAATGTATCGATTTTTTGCCTTTCTCGTACTCACACCAAAAATGACTTTTTGATAGAAGGCCCGGAGGGTCGAGTCACATATGCCAATCAACTCAGCTCGACGAATTGAGGTGATGTCTGTGTGTATGTATGTGTGTGTGTATGTATGTGTGTATGTGTGTATGTGTGTGTACAAAAAACTCACATCACTTGTTGGCAGTAAACCTCAACCGATTTTAATGACCGACAGTTCATTCGACGCGGAACCTGGTCCCATTGTTTCCTATTGAAAATGGTTCGGATCGGTCCAGCCGTTCCGGAGTTATGGCCATTTAGGTGTTCCGGACCGGTACCCCAGGAAGGGGCCAGATATGAAAATGTTACAACCCTATGCATGCGACACATAAAACCGCGGAATTTTCCATTACCTGATGAACGGTATGCAGGAAAATACTCTCAGACCATATCTGAACCGGTAGTGTTCCAGAACCGGTTCCGGGTGTCCCGCCGGAAGTGGCCAAATAAAAAGTGAACCAAATCCATGCATGCGACACATCAAATAGCGGCTTTTTCGATAACCTGATTAACGGTATGCAGGAAAATAGTCTCAGACCATATCTGAACCGGTAGTATTCCAGAACCGGTTCCGGGTATCCCGCCGGAAGTGGCCATATATTAAAGTGGAGCAAACCTATGCACGCGACACATCAAATCGCGGCTTTCTCGATAACCTGATAAACGGTTAGCAAGAAAATAGGCTCACACCAAATTAGAAACTACAGGTAGTGTTCCGGAACCGGTTCCGAGTGTCGCGCCGGAATTGGCCAAATACAAAAGTGAACCAAACCCATGCATGCGACACACCAAATTGCGGCTTTTCTGATAACCTGATGAACGGTAAGCAGGAAAAGAGTCTTAGACCATATCTGAACCGGTGGTGTTCCGGAACCGATTCCGAGTGTCCCGCCGGAAGTGGCCAAATACATAAGTGAACCAAAGTAATGCATGCAACACATCAAATTGCGGCTTTTTCGAAAACCCGATGAACGATTAGCAAGAAAATAGAACCAGACTACAATAGAAACTACCGGTAGTGTTCCGGAATCGGTTGCAGTTGTCCCGCCGGAAGTGGTCAAATGTAAAAGAGAACCAAACCCATGCATGTGACACATCAAATCGCAGCTTTTTAGGTGATCTGATGAACGGTTAACAAAAAAATCTCGGACCACATTAGGGAAAACCAGTAGTGTTCCAGAACCGATTCCGGGTGTCCCGCCGGAAGTGGACGAATGTGGAAGGAAACCAAACACATGCGCGCGGCTCATTAAATACCGGCTTTTTCGATAACCTGAAGAACGATCAGCAAGAAAATAGTCTCAGATCACATTAGAGACTGCCGGTAGTGTTCCAGAACCGGTTCCGGGTGTCCTGCAGGAATTGGTAAAATGTATAAATGATCCAAACCCATGCATGTGATACATCAATTCGTGTCTTTCTAGGAAATCGGGTGAACAGTTAGAGGAAACTAGTTTCATGCCGTATTTGGTACAATTGGTACTGTCCTGGTTCCAGATGTCTCGCCGTAAGTGGTAAAATGTAAAATTGAACCAAACTCATGCATTCGGTGCATCAAATCACGGCCTGTTCGATTACCTGATGAATGGTTAGTAAGAAAATAGGCACAGACTACATTAGTTATTATAGGTAGTGTTTGTGGTTCCGGGTGTCCCGCCGGAAGTGGCCATATACAAAAGTTAACCAAACTAATGCATGCCACACTTCAAATCGCGGCTTTTTTGATAACCTGATTACTGCCCATAACTGCATAACAGTCACATTCGACAAAAGTAGGCATGGGAGAAAATGGAGCCCAAAGTTTGCAATTTGCGTTAGTATGGAAAAGGATCAAAATTTAAAAAATTTGCCAAAAATTCAAAATGAATCTTTATGAAATGAAATCTTCTACAGCTCTTCTTCTATGCTGGGCGAATAGTTGGAAAAATAATTAGACTAAAATATGATAGGCGGTACGCTATGAGACCAGTGTGTATTCCCAGTGTGACTGTTATGCGGTTACATTCGTGAATATTTGATAATGAGACAAAACGACTTGGTATTTTTTTCACATTTCGTAGAACAAACTTGTCAAGTTCATTTGGGTGAATGAAAGTAATGATGATTTGGAGATGATCCCCGGTATTAACTCAATATTGACAAAAACTGCAAATGTTACAAATATGCAGTTATGGGCAGATTACCGGTTAGCAAGAAAATAGGCTCAAACCACATTAGAAACTACCAGCAGTATTACAGAACCAACTTTGGGTGCTTTGCCGGAACTACGAAAGTGAGCAAAATCAGAGCAAGCGATAGATATGTGTAATTGTTCTCTTCATCATAACAAAACTAAAGTGATCTCAGAACTCATCAAATCACACCATTTCAGATTCCTACTCATCCTTACAGTCAACGTTGTATGGGAAAATTAAAATTTAATCGCAACAACCCTGAACATTTTTTTTTCAATCCCTTTTTGCGTCTAAAGTTACTACACAAAATTCTGATGTGACTGGTTGCGCCCTCGCGCTCTGTAATGTGGTTGAAATTTTATTGGGATTTAGTTTGGGAAATTTCACTTGCTTGCATTTTTTTTGTTCAATTTTACATGAATCATGTAATCAGCGATAATAAAATATAGCCTGAAGTGTACAGAAAAAACTTTGTCGACGACCCCAAAGTGATCTGTGGTTGTGAAAAAGGTTGTATCTTAGCTTGTAATCATCGTCTTCATATTGGTTGGCCTCCAATGAAAGTGAAGGTGGTCAAGCAGTCAACTCAGAGCTCTGATATTTTTAAGGGCGGACGGGACGGTCGAGAAAATATCCGCCATTGCTCTGTTGCTACTAATATGGTGATCTCAGATTCTACTTCATATTTTGCAACAAAAACCTATTGTTCACGATACGATGATGGTCACTCGCGACACTGACCCGTGGCACGCTCCGTGATATGATCACGACGGTAATTGAACAACCGTGGGAGGAAAAACGCTGTCTTTATCACTTGCGAAAAAGTCCACCAAAAACGACGACGACGATGGGGTTAATTATTCCACTTTGCTTGGTATATTCGGTATGACCGACGCGAAGGGAGAAACAACAGATGCGTGTGTTTCTTTTCGAATGCTTTATTAGACTGACTGTATGCGGCTCTGGGCGATCGGTCCGTTCGGCGATCGTACCCAGTGTGTATGTAGTTGTAGTGTGTTGGGGTAGGGTAATTACAATAATTATGGGTGAGTGTAGTTCAAATAAATTTAATTTAAAAAGTATATCTGGTATGGAACACCTACAGGGGATAGACAAAATGATCGGGACAGGCAAAATTTTCACTTTTCAAAAAATGTTCAATTAGCTGTAACTTTTCGAAAAGTGCATCAAATATTTCCAAATTTTTACTGTAAGTTCCTCAACTAGTTGTGTATCAGTGGACAGAATTTGGAAAAGATCGGACAATTCTTCACGAAGTTATAAAGATTTTTGAAAAAGGTAAAATTATCCGATAGCCAACTTTGAGCTGTTACATCTCCGGATTCAATGAACCGAATGCAATGAAATTTTGTCCATTTATGACTTATATAATGAGCTATGAAAAACCATTGACTTAACTTAATATTCTTAACACGGAAGAAAGTTATAACGATTAGATTATTTTTCTGAAAAAACACCAAAGACTCCAAAACATCAACATCGTTTCAAAATTCAAGATGCAAATTAGAGTTCATTTAGTTTCCCTCTAATTAACTTATATATAAATGCGTTTTGAAGGAAAGTAACAACATAGCCGCCAATAAATTGAAAAAGTAATGGGATGCATATTAAAAATAGACCAATTTACTAAAAAATCGTGAAAAAAATAAAATCGCTATAACTTTTTCGCTTGTTGAAAATTTCAAGTTAAGTTAAATGTTTTCAAGAGTTCATTATATAAGTCATGAATGGTCAAAATTTCATTTCAATCGGTTCATTGAATCCGGAGATATAACAGCTCAAAGTTGGCTATCGGATAATTTTATCTTTTTCAAAAATCTTTATAACTTCGTGAAGAATTGTCCGATCTTTTCCAAATTTTGTCCACTGATACACAACTAGTTGAAGAACTTACAGTAAAAATTTGAGAATATTTGATGCACTTTTCGAAAAGTTACAGCTAATTGAACATTTTTTGGAAAGTGAAAATTTTGCCTGTCCCGATCATTTTGTCTATCCCCTGTATCATTGTGTATGCTCACTTGCAGTGCATATGCTGATTGGTTTTCAGCATCTTCAGTGCGATAGGTCTCGAGATTACCATCTTCAAAATCGCGAGGCAAATTGTTAGAAAGAGAGGCAAGATAGGAAAAATAACACGGCGTCCCGTTTCACCTTAAGCTCTGCCTATACGTTGAACATAACGTCGGAATATGCGTCATCAATAAGTTTTTCTATTCGATAATGGCTTTGATAAAATTCTTGCTTTTCTCAATCAAGTATTCTCAGGATTCAGGAACACTTCGGCTTACGTCGACATCATGAGTACATATTCGACGAGAAAGGCGCTATCACCACTAGGTGGATTAATCAGGGTTTTTATTTTATACGAAAGAGCACCTTTTTCTGAGCCACTATGATTTTTTTTTCAGATTTTTAGAACTTTATTTTGGTACGTAAAATCAATTTAAAAGAGATTTTTTGAAATCACCTTTTGACAGCTGGGTAACTGTTTGACAGCTCCACCCAGTACGAAATGCGACAAATCGCTCCCATACAAACTTCAAATTGATTTTTAAATAGGTTCCCGGGCACCAAAATTCATGAAAAATTTGGATTGACATGCAGATTCAGAATATCGAATTATCTCAACACCGTTAAAGAAGCCAATTGTGTGTACATACGCCAACATTTGCAAATGCTTACATATGTCTCCAGGACTTCTATGGAGATCCGCTGTAAAATAAAGCATGCGTCTGCACAAAATCCAAATCATAGCCTATCGTTGTCTACAGAACAAGGGCAATTTTGACATCCTAAGGTCCAGTCAAATTTATTTGGTCAGTTTCGCTCTTCGTAGTCTTAATCCCAAAATTGTTCTCCAATAACCATCAAGCAATTACGCAATTCCTACCAGAATTCCTACGGAAATCCCTTAGAAAATTCTCCTGAAGGAAATTCGGAAACTTCGCTTGAAGATCTTAAGAAATTTGGGAATACCTTCGACAACTTCTTCAAATATTTCTCTGGGAATCTTTTCACGAATTAAATTGTAAAATTCATCAGGATTTCTTTCGGCAGTTCCTTTGGGAGTTCTTACAAGAATTTTTCTAGGAGTTTCCCTGGGTAAAGTCTGTTATATGAGCACTTCCACTCTTATTAACTAGTAAACTTTCTAAGCCAATGGCCATTTTTCATGTATACATCGTATGGCAAGCACAAAGATGCTAAATGCAGAAGAGAAACAAGGAAATTTTCATTATAGGAAGTTCATGGATTAATTGGGAATCGAACACGTCACCCTCAGCACGGTTTTGAATGGTTTTTCGAATCAGGATAAGGATAATTATCCAGCATTTCTTCCGGATTCTCCTTGAAATACATTCTGGATTTCCATAGGAATTCCTTCTGAAATTCCCCAGGAAATAACTCGGAAATTCCTCTAGGAGTTCTCATTGAATTTTCTTCATGAGTTTTCAAGGAAATTCTAACTATAGTTCTCACAAAACTCCTCCCACGCGATGCTTCAGAAATATCTCATTTTTCTTTGGAGAATCATTCAGAAATTTTATCGGCAGTTCATCTGAAATTTCTGTAGGAGTTCCATTAGAAAGTTCTCAAGCACATCCGAAATTCCTCCAGGAAAATAATCGGAAAACCCCAAAGAAGTTTTTCTGGCAGTTCCCACAAAAGTTTCTTTGAGAATTCATTCAAGAGCTCCTTTTGTTTCTTCATCTGTAGAGCCTTTTAACCACTGCGTCCACTATTTAGGAATATTGTGGTATGACCCATATTTAATTTGGTGCTAGTCGAATATCCTGTCATAATTGAACTTTGATGGACAATGGTTCATGTAACACCTGATCCCAACTAGGCGCAACTCGTTTTATAAAGTTTATTACCCTGTTGGGATTACTTCTCCAAATTTCCAAGGACTCTAGAAACCCTTTACCAAATATCGCCAATCTGTGATGGGACCGCAATCCGCAGTTGCAGAGTAAATGCTCGGCAGTTTCGTTTTCCGTTTGACAGAAAGGACACTCGGAGGATTGGGTTTTTCCAATCTTAGATGATATTTACTCGGGCAGGAATCTTGAGCGATTCCTTTTGAACACGAAAACAGGGCTTCAATATGAACCTGGATTTTTCTGCACTGGGTTTCATGAACCTTTTTGCTTGTTTGGGTGTATCCGTGGCATTCCAATTGGATTCTAGCGTGGACATTTCCCAAGTTTTAAGTTTTATCCAAAGAGCACACTCAGGAACTCCACAGAAAGGTTCAGGGTCTACAAAGCTTGATGCCGCACTCTGTCTGGCTAAATTATCGGCGTTTTCATTTCCCAGAATTCCACAATGACCGGGCACCCAGTATAAAGTTACCCCGTTCCTACTGGCCAATTGCTTCAGAGAAATAATGCATTCCCACACTAGCTTTGGCTGACAAGTGAAAGCTTTTAGCGCATTGAGAGTCGCCTGACTGTCCGAAAAAATACAGATCTTGGCGAACCTATAATTTCTTTTCAGACAAACGTTGGCACACTCTAGAATGGCTTGAACTTCCGCTTGAAATACAGTGGAACTGCATCCCGTTCGTATAGCCTTACTTATGCCAGGGCCAAATACACCAGCTCCAGTATTTTCTCCCATTTTGGACCCATCAGTATAAAATACAATAGAACCTGGACGTAAGCTTGACCCACCAGCATCCCAAACATAGCGGTTTCGCTACTTTGAATAGAACATCATAGTTGATCTGCGTTATTATCCAATCTTCTACTGTTTTTATGTCCATGTTTAATTTGAAGTCTTTGATGACCCTCGAATGTCCAACAAGATACCCACCCGTCTAGGACGTTATTGTAATGTATAAACTGCAGGGCACTTTTTGCCGCTTGGCTTATGCAATGGCAGTATATTGAGAAGGGCATCCAAAGCAACTGACGGAGTGCTTTTCATTGCTCCTGCCATAGATATACAAACAAGTCTTTGTAGCTTACTTAGCTTCTTTTGAGAGGTTACCTCATTTGTTTTGGGCCACCAAACAAGTGAAGCGTAAGTAATCTAAGGCCGGACTATTGCAGCATAGATCCAGTGAATAATGTTAGGTCTAAGACCCCAGGTTTTTGCTAAGGCTTTGCTGCAGACCCAAAGGGCATTGGCACCCTTGGTTAAAACATTGTTTAAATGAGAATTCCAATTCAGTCTTTTGTCCAAAGTTACCCCAAGATGTTTAACTTCTTCTGAGAACTGAATTTGAACTCCATCTAAAGAAGGTTCAGTAAGATTTTTTTTAACCTGCTAGTAAAAGGTACAATTACGGTTTTTGATGGGTTTACGTTTAATCCCTCCTCTCGGCACCATTTGATGGTAACATTCAACGCAGATTGTAGCCGGCTAGATATCGTGTCTTCATATTGTGCGTTGCAAGAAAAATACAATTATGGCGACTACTTTCCAAGGCCTTCAATGATGAACAAAATTTAATCGCAGTGTAAATGCCACGTGCAGTCGCAGCAATCATCATACCACCCGGCCACGTGGCGACCTTTTTTCAGGAATTATCAAAGAGCACTATGATGGGAAATTTGAAAACAGGTCTGTTTTCTTAGGCGACTGTTTCGCGCGTATCTCTGACTGCGGGTAAAAGTAGTCGCGAAAGTAGATTTTATTTTGATTCATATAATATTTTCCACGTATCAGAATAGCTACATCATCTGCGTATCCAATAACCTCAAAGCCTTGATTGGTGAGTTTTTTAAGGAATTCGTCTACTACCAAAGACCACAATAAGGGCGATAGTAGCTTCACAGATCTTACTGATAGTTGCGAACCTCCAAGAACGGAAGCGATTTCTCGATCTCTAAGCATCGATATTATCCATTCAATAATGCATTTATCTAAGCCACTGGCTTTCATTGCTGAACGCATTAAGCTATAGGATGCGTTATCGAATGCTCCTTCGATGTCGAGAAAAGCAATCACGGCTGTTTCCTTGGCTTGAAACGATTTCTCTATTTTGCTGACTAGCGACTGTAGTGCTGTTATGGTAGATTTGCCTGTTTGATAAGCAAATTGAAAATTCCTTAGAGGCATTTCTACTGAGCTGTTGGACTTGACAAAGTCATCCAGTATTTTCTCCATGGTCTTTAACCCTTATGTGGCCGACAGGGTACCTGGGTACCCAGCACCCATTTAAAATACACGGAGTAGAAAAAAGCAAAAAGTTTGTCGGACACATAACGGTTAACGGAACACAAGAAAGGCTTATGGGTCTGAGCTTTTGGAGTTGTTTTGTCCCGTTTGCCATCTTTTGGAATAAAAACAACACGAACCTTACGCCACGCCTTAGGTATGTAAGCTAAACTAATACTGGCTCTGAATATTTCGGTTAAGAGCGGACAAATAGTCTCTTTCCCATGTTGAAGTAAAGCTGGGAAAATTTCATCTTTCCCGACAGATTTGAAAGGTTGAAAAGAACTCAATGCTCATTCAAACCTCGACGGTGTGAAGATTTCACAAGCTTTTTGATAGGCATTAGTCGACCCTGCATGTCTTGCCTTATCTGAGGCCTGTTCTGTATCCGTATAAGGAATCGACCCTGTGAAGTGAGTTCTCATCATTACTTCCAATGTTTCAGAAGTATCAACAGTAAAACTGCCATCTTCTTTTTTAAGACTTCCACGACCATTTGAATGGTCTTTCGAAAGGACTTGCAGCCGTAGTAGCGTAAAGAGCTCCTTAGTCAGTTCCTCAATTTCGGAAGTTAGTTCGGCACGGCACTTCCTTGATAAGATCCTTTGGCAGTTTTTTTTCAGGTGTTCTCAAGATTATTGCACCAGGAGTTCCTTTAGGAATTCATGCCGGTATTCTTTCGATAGATGACTACGGGAATTTCTCGAGGAAATTCCACCAGGAGTTGTTTAGAAAATAAGAAAAAAAATGTAATACCTCCACAAATTCCTGCAGGACGTAGGCACATCACAAAAAATGCTCCAGAAGTTCATATGGGAAATTCTGCAGACGTTCTTTCGAAGCTATTGCGGAAGTTTGTTTTGGATATTGAGAGTGTTTCGATATCGATCGATATCGATTTTTTTAATGATGGCGAACGCTATCGACAGATAAAGAACTATGAAGAAGATCAGAATCTGGTTGACAATGTCATGGAGGGAGTCAAGAAATTCTCAGGAATTCCACGCGTAGTACGTTTGAAAGTTTCTCAAAATGTTCGCTTGGGAAAATCATTTAGCCAGTTCCTCTATAAGTATCTACAAGTGTGCTTACAGGAATTTCATCGGGAATTTCTCGATAAATAATTTGAATGTTCTTCCAGGAAGTTATTAGGAAACTACTTCAGAAATGTTTACTGGGATTTCTCAAGGATTTCCTCCGAGAATACCTGTAGATAAACCTTGACCTTGTAGAAAGCGACTAAATTTTTTTTTAGCATTCTCCAGTGTTTGGAATTTTATCGCGTCACGAGTTGCTGAGTGATCTATACTCAGATTGTGTTGCACTCGGCGAATGTAACAAAAGATAAGGTGACGTGCTCGAAAACGCTTCCCGGAATGCTATTCATTCTCTCACCCAGCTCAATACGAGAGCACAATCAAGAGAGAAGATGCTCGACGACGCTAATAAAAGCGAAGCATTTGGCAAGAAAACTTTTGTCAAAATATTGTCATAGCTCTTGATTTGCCAGCAGCCTGGAACATCATAAAAACAATTAATTTAAATGGTATGCTACTTTTTAGAGCGAAAATGCGTTGAATAATGAAAATAACATATATTTACAGTTGTTCCAGAACAACGATGAGAGAGCATTAAAAAATGTTACACTTAGTGATGCCGGCTTATCGCCGCAACTTATGTACACTACCCGTCATAAGTACGGACTCACAAAAAGTATTGCAACAATATTGCATCACCCTGACTCACCTCGATATCTCCAAAACCAGAGGACTTACAAAGATGCTGTCTTCAGGAAAGTTATTCAGAAGATCAAAAGCAACAACTTTTCTGAAGGCGGCATTTTTGTAGGTGTTCTGGTTTAAGAGATATCGAGGTGAGTCAGGGTGATGCAATATTGTTGCAATACTTTTTGTGAGTCCGTACTTATGACGGGTAGTGTATATCAGAATATCTTCTTTGAATTCGTTTGTGAACCATGCGATTCGACAAGAGAACATAGTATCGCCTGGTAATTGAAACAGAACCAACAAAAGGAAAGAAAAACTGCTGAGTGGTTCATTTATCACCTCGGCTTCCAAACACTGGGAGTTTTTCTGGAAGGTCTTCTAGCTTATTTCATCAAACACTCCTGAAAAAATAGTACTTTGAAAGATGTGAAAATGGTGCCCAAGAAAGTCAATGAAATATATACATTACAAAAAGTTCGTTGACCTACCCGGAATCGAATTCGTCACGCTTAGCATGGTTTTGCTAAATATAAATGCATTTACCACTACGGCCATATGGGTTAAAAGAAAACCCTAGTGAAAGCTATGAAAAAAACAGAGTAAACTTCTGGTGAAATATCCAAAAAGTTTTTTGTAATTTAACAAAAAGTTCGTAGAAAGCCTTAGGAAGAATATATGGAATGGAGAGATTCCTTAAGTAATCGCTAAAAAAATGCACGCCTTCAATAGTTTCTGTGATAATATTCGAAGCACATCTATGCATTTCTGGCGATTTTTGTTTTCTGGAGTTTTATGATGATGATTTCTAGAAGCATTTTTGTAGAACTGATAATAAATAAAAACCCCGAAATGAACTACTGGGGGAATCTCCTTTTGGCGAAGCCTTTCCATCAGCTGCTGTCGAAATTTCTGGTTTAACTCATGGAGAAATTCTGCAAGATTAACTACCAATTGAAATTCTGGGAGGAATTCCAGGGGATCTTCAAAGGCATCTAGAGTAATCGTTGAAAACTGTTGGTAGAATCCTAAAAAAATCGATAGAATCCAAATTTTAGGGAAAATACTATCTTTAAATACAAATTCTGGTGGTTGAGGTATTGCACCAGGAGCTCCTGAAGAAATTGCGTTGCGTTGCGTTGCGTTGCGTGGTAACGCACCAGGAGCTCCTGAAGAAATTGCTGAAGAACTACCTAAGAATATCATAGAGAACTCTGGGGATTTCTTTGATCTCAGAAATGTGAAAAGAATTAGCATTAGTTGAAATTCACTCAATCTAAGAAACCTAAAAAAATATCTTTCAAATTGCTCCTAGATGTGTCCTGTTTGTTAACAAAATTCATCGCAAGTAATCTATCCAGACATGCCACCAGAAGAAGTTATTCTAAAAGTTTCCTCTGAGTATTCTGGTAATGATCTACAGTTTCGCAAACTAGGTACTATGCAAAGAATCTTTCAAATTTCACTAGGTAACCCACCAACAACTTTTGAGGAATCTTCCATAGATTTCAACAGCTCATAAGGCTATTAGCGCCCAACTGTAGGTATTTGTAAAGAACGTCTTCTGAGGTTATTTGAAATTCCTTTTCTGTGCCGATTTGGAAATAACAACCGAAAGTGTTCATATCTGGCTAAGCATTTATGATCTTGTACCGACTTTTCAAACCCTCTAAGCTAAAGTGACCAGATATATTTTGCACTAATGCGGGACACAGTTTCACATAACTCATAATTATAAGCTTTTCAGTGGTTCAGTAACCTTAAAAAAATTACTTAATAATATCAAAATACAGGTTATTGTTAAATTTTCGAAAATTGATGAAATCTTTAAGAACTTAATTGACATGTTCATCAAATATAGATAATGCAAAACAAAGCCCCAAATTTTGAAAAAAAAAAATAAACACAATATTGCAATACAACGACTATACATTTGAAACAATAAGTTTTAAATTTAAGGTGTCCAAAACATTTAAAAAATGATGCCCCTGCCTAGTTCATAAGGATGTTTTAAAAATAAGCTTGTTAGAATCCCAACATGGTTAACTTTCGTACCTGCTCACGATTTCAGGCACACAAATCTCGCGAAAAGCCAGCTCTACTTATTTGAAGCGTTTTTCAAGTGCACAAGGGCAAAATAAAAATTACACTGTCGTCAGACGTTTACTTTTTGAGACTTGTACATGTTGAACTGGGATCCCAAGTCGTTTATTCTGATATTATTAGTTTAGAGATCCATATTTTTTTTATTACCATATTTTTTTGTTTTCCTGAAATTTATCTCTAAAAATTTCAAGAGAATTCTTTCGAAATGTTTGAATATTTTGTCATAAAAAATATCTGTTAAAACATTGAAAAAATTGCTATAGAAAGAGTTTTTGCCAAAACTGTAACTTTTTTAGAAATCCCTTGATCATTTCTAAAAATCCATCTGTTGACAGAAATTCTGAAGAAACTTTAAAAATGCATAAAAATCCCTGCAAAAGAATAGCCAATGAAAACTTTGAAGCAAAAAATCATGAGAAATCTTTTCAGGCATTCCTAGATGAATAGCTGTAGGATTTTCCGAAGAAACCCTTAAAAAATAGACAAAATCCTGTGTGATTTTCAAACTACCTTGCTTAAGAAAATCTTGAAGGGACTGTAGCAAGTAAATTTCAAAAGTTTCAACAATGTGTTCGAAAATTTTCTTTGAGAGGTTACCAAGGCATTTTTCAGTATTTTGTAAGACTCGTATCTAACGCAATTGCTCTTTGTTCACTGGAATTTTTCAGGCATTACTCAAAAATTTATCAAAATATTTTTTTCAAGAATGCATTTAGATTACCCAATTACAATTCATGCTCGATTTAAAAGTTCTACTATTTTTTCTACGCTTTCAGCAGTCTTTGTCATGCTTCTCTTGAGATTTTATCTGACGGGATCTGTATTACTCAAAAAATCTCCCTATGGGTTGCTGTAGTGTGGGTATATATCGATATTTCTGGGAATACTTTTTGGAATATTTTTTTGAGAAAAAAAGAAAAGGTGAACGAGTTATGTCAAAAAGTCTTCAAATTCACTTGCAGAGAATTTACGAGAATAAAGCAATATGCGTGAAGAATTAGCATTAAATCAAAACTCACGAATTAGAAGAAATAGAAAAAAAATCAAGTACCTAAAATGAGCTACGTTGATTCATTACTAAAAGTTATTTGTTCATTTTTTCTGAAGTTTGCATTTAAAAAGAACAGAAGCAGTTCAACATATTAGTCAGATATTAGCGATTGTGGAAATCCGGGACATTTCCGGGACACTTTTCAATGCGGGACGACTATCTTCAATCCGGGACTGTCCCGCACAATCCGGGACGTCTGGTCACTTTACTCTAAGCAGAATGAGTGTAATCAGTTTTGTACCTTTTAACTCCGCCCTAATTGCTTATCCTTCGACAGATAAGCGTATTTCGACTACCTCTTGTAATCTTCCTCAGTGTCAGTTATAGTGGATAACTGAAACTGAGGAAGATTACAAATGGTAGTCAAAATACGCGTATCCGTCAAAGGATAAGCAATTAGGGCGGAATGAAAAGGTACAAAACTGATTGCACTCATTCGAAAAAAAATGAGAATTTATGTTCAAGATAAACAATTGGCTTCGAGAAATACAAGCTGGAAATATCGTTACATGCAACAGACTTAGCAGGATGATTGAAGAAGGATGAAATGAACAAGATGCAAAACTCTAATCGAAGATTGCTGCGAATTGAACGTTATTTTTCAAAAAATATCTGAGAGGATGCTGATTTAGTTCGAAATCTGAAAATGGAAGAAAATTAAATTTACGTCATAAAAGTTGGCAACCACTGCTCTATGTTCAAATCAGTCAAGGAAACATAACGAAAATTTTGGACCGACCGGGAATTGTACCCACCACCTTCAGCATAGCCTTGCCGCTTCTGCTGTATGGGCCCAGAATATATTTTACATTGAAAACATTGAAAAAATGTCTTGGTGTAGACCTTTTTGGTGACATCAGCGAGCATTTATAGAAATCATTGACGTTTAGCCTCTTGCCAATTTTAGGCAACAAAAACAGGTAGGTAATTTTGAAACCATGCAACTGAAAAAGTATCATCGTGACGATGGGCTATTGAGCCTTGAATAAACATTTTCTGGCAAAATCTCAGAATACAAGAATTAGAATTCCGGACACATTTGTTTGTCTATTCCATTGAAAACCCACTCAAAGATTTCCGAGAGATATAATTAAAGTATATTCAAAGATATGTATAAAGAACTTACTGGCTTGTGGAGGCATACTTGAACTCAAAAAAAAAGACATCCATCAAAGTCTTCAAAAATACAGTCAGAAGATCAGCACGAGTATAGATATACTTATATTGTTATTAATTACTTATTCTCCTTCAAGATTGATTCGCTGTAGTTAATACTCCACGGATTTGTTTCTTACGTTAGCTTATGTTTTCTTCGAAATAACACTTCCAAATGTCATCGTTCGTGCAGAGAATCTTATAAGTATTTCTAACCATACTCATAAGATTCCCTGCACGAACGATGGTTCCTTCTTGTTTTGCTTTTCAATTTATTTTTACCGTTACTTACTCTACCGAGCTTACTCTACCGGTTGACCATTTTTGTATTCGTAGACCTAGGTATATCGTTTTACAGAAACAAATAACTGGCCGAGGAGAGTGAAGATAATTTTTTTTTTTTGAAAGGTTCCTAGCGGCACGCCGACGGACGTAGAAACCTCTCCCATCACTGTGCGCACAATCGTCTCGCGTTTGCGCGGACAACGACAGTTCACTAGGCCTTTGGATAGGATAGAGAACGTAATCCTTCAGAAGCAGTTCACCAGCCGTGCAGGAAACATGTAGGTGTGAAAGTTTCGGTTTTGTCATATGGCCGATTTCGTATTTGTTTTTTTTTTGTCATGTCAAGGCTCAAAGAATGTTATTGTTCAAATTTATGTTGTGCCCTATAATTCAGTAATCTTTGGTGTGCCTATGATCTGTTAGATGGTCGATGTGTTCGCTATGTCCATTTTTGTTGATCCTCATTTTAGTACTGTTTTTATTATCTTTGAAAGTTTGATTTGATTGATTTATCTTTTTTTGATAAACTTTCAGCCCTTGGCTGGTTCGTCTCTATCTTTGAAAGTTGTTTTTCGTCCACATCCCTAGCACTATCAGCATCTGTGCAAATAAGTCCAAATAAAAGAAAACCTTTAATATACTCAGTTGAAAAATGTAAACATATCTAATTTGTCATAATACGTTAGTCAAAGTCGAAGTAGTCAGTTTTTGTCGATTTCGTCTTGATCACACGTTAGCTTCGAATCTATAAGCATGCACTATTAAATGCTGCACTTCCCACTATTAGTTTCTTAGTTATTTTGAATTGATATTGGAAGAAAATATTATTAAGCATTAGGCATTCGAAACATATTAGGGTTTACTCACAAAACTATCAGATATAAAAATAATTATAGAGAAAATTAAATCACGAAAGCACATCAAATGTTGAGAACTATGTATTAGCTAATGGAATGGATAGTACTAATTATTTCATATTTGAATTGAATTTGTATTTGTTAAAATTAACCGAATAGTGGGAAGCCCAGGCAACAGTTTAAAGTCTGCCGACTCAAAAAAGATTCCGAAACTCGTCACAAAACACAAATATTTTCATTATGATTCACAACGACTCACGAAACCTTCCCAGACTCAATCGACCGGAACTGTTTCCTGGGTATAGAAACTACTGGGCCCTAGCAGGTTCCTCCTGTTTATCGAGCATTTCTGATAAATCAGCCATACTCCATCTGTAGCAGCCGGTTCGCAATGAACCGTTGGAGGCGCATTAAAGTGTTAAAGGTGATATTTTCATTACAACCAATCCAGATCTTCAATCGAACCTCCACACCGCACAGCCGTAGACAGAGGAGCTGCAAATTTCAATTTTCGACACACCAACGCCGATGAAGTCTGCCGCAAGATCTATGAAATTCACACGAACGCCACCGGTATAGATGATATCCCCATTACCTTCATTAAACTCCTTTGTCCATTTATCCTACCAGTCCTGGTCCACCTATTCAATGCAATCATCGATACTAAATCCTTTCCTGCAAGCTGGAAAAAGGCGATTATTACTCCTATTCCTAAGGTCTCCAATCCCATCCACCCCAAAGATTTTCGACCAATTAGCGTCCTTCCGGCAATCTCGAAAGTGCTGGAAAAAATCCTGCTGATGCAAATCACCGATCACATCGATAACCCGGACGCCCCGCTATTGGTTAAGTATCAGTCAGGATATCGCAAGCGATACAGTACGACAACTGCCATGACGAAAGTCGTTCATGATATATACTGCAATTTTGACAACAGTCGTTGTACTGTAATGGTGCTTGTCGATTTTTCCCTCGCCTTCAACTGCGTCAACCACCGGATTCTTGAAACCAAGCTGCGGGATGAGTTCCAGTTTTCCCAAGCTGCCTGCGATTTAGTAGCGTCCTTTCTTATGCAACGGAAGCAATCAGTTCGCATAGGAAATGCCGTATCTGCCGAGTGCGACGTTTATGATGGCACTCCCCAAGGATCATCGTTGAGTGCACTGCTTTTCAGCTTATATATAAACAGCCTACCGATGTCACTCAAGTGCAAATATCACCTGTATGCCGATGATTTGCAGGTCTATATATCTGGCCCATCTTCCGATGTCGATAGCCTTGTAAACTCCATCAACGAGGATCTCCAAGCCATCGCCGCCTGGTCGGAAACGAACTACTTGTCGCCCAACCCAAAAAAAAACCCAAGCAATCATCTTTAGCAAAACCGGTAGCGTAACACCACAAAACAACATTGTATTTTGTGGGGAAATAATTCCAGTCTCGGACAAAGTGACCAATCTCGGATTACAGCTTGACAACAAGCTGTCGTGGGTCCACCAAGTCAACGATGTGATAATGAAGACCTACAACACCCTTCGAACCTTCCGACGCTTTGCTCCTGTGCTCTCCTTGCAGACGAGACTTAAACTGGTGCAGTCGGTGATAATGCCCATCTTCACGTACTGCGATGCGGTATATTACCCAGGTCTTACAGTCAACCTAAAAGATCGGCTACATCGGTGTTTCAAGTCTACTCTACGATTCGTCCATGGCCTGCGTAGAAGGGACTCAACCGAAGCTGTCCGTAGCTCGATACTAGGACACGATCTGCCTGCCAACTACAAACTAAGGATCTGCTGCATAATGCGACAGGCCTACTTCAACCAGCTCCCCAACTACATAATGGAGCATGTTCAACATGGTCGCCAAGAACGGACCCGCTCTTTCATCGTCCCACGACACACGACGTCTAGTGGAAAGAGTCTACTAGTACACGGTACCTCTAGCTGGAATGGCGTGCCTCTAGAAGTTAGAACAAAACCATCTTTAATGTCATTTAAAGCCGCCTTCAAAAGATTAGTTTAAAAAGTTAAGTCGATTTCATGTTTTGTTTACACCATGCAAGATTTAATTTCTTTAGTTTTGTATAATTTTGAATATTTTTTGTTAATGTAGTTTAAATTTTATTACCTTCCAATGTATTAAGTTTCTACTATAAGTTTCCTTGACCCGATTCAAAGTGTATACACTAAACGGTTATCGTTAATAATAAAGCTAAATTACAAAAAAAAAAAAAAAAAATTACAAGAATTTAAATTAACATCCTTCACTTTAATACCGTCGAACCCTGTGATCTTGGCCAGGGGAGTCAAGATAAATTTCCATTACGAAATTATCCTGGACCGTACCGAAAATCAAGTACTTAATAAAATTTTCAGAAATTCTTGAGCTTAAGCTTGATTGACCGCCCGTAGATGCTACTCCAGTATCGCCAGACCAGCTACACTCACACAAGGAATTAATGAGATTATCTGCCGGGGACTAGGTAGCCACTAAATTACTTGCAGTAATCCTTGAAAGAAATTGAATCGACGGATGCTACATAGTACATTTTATGCACAGATTTAGAATATACCAAGTTCCAGATGCGACTGGAAGGAACTCGAATGAGGGGTTAATTTCATTACAACTACGGGTTTATATTTTTACAAGTCCAGCACAGGCCGCTGGGGTGAAATGATTCACAGAAGCGGCTGTGTCAAGTTCTGGATAGTATTCCTGATGCACCCAATTGAAGCAAATTTTGGACTATCTACTCACTTAGTGCAGTAATAATCGTAATGTGGTGCAGTTTTATGATGATTCCAGTCCTAAGTAAAGTGAAAGGTCGACGATATCATTCCAAGCCATGCCAATTAAACGAGTAAATGTTGAAACCTTCAATATCGTCTTGCGCTAGCTATTTACAAGCCACGCAATACTTTACTGCGCTAATGGAGAAAAATAAGAACGAAACAACTTACCAGCTCAGCGCTAATTTCGGTGGCTCTCTCGAATGGAATCGCGTTCGAGTGGCGTAGCAGCTCCAAAACCCGACGATTTCGTGGATTGTAATTTTTGGCTTCTCTTCTTGCTGCCTCCCGTTTCTGCTGATGTTGAATCCTCTAGAAGTGCTGGACTGCAGAATGGCAGCAGCCCGTCTATTCCTTGCACATACAGTGTTCAACAAACACACGTTGTATTCCTTTATTTTTGCTCAATGAATCGCGATGACGAAACGATTGAATAATTTCGCACGAGCACACTTCTATTAGGACTGTTGTATTCCTTCTCGTTTTGGCCGTCTCAAGCAGCTCTCCACACAGAGCCAGAAGCTCGCTGTTTCCACAAATCTTACCCACTACCAGCCCACATGAAGGCAGCAAACTCGATTTTACACACGGAGCGCCTATTTAAACTAACACACACATCAACCACCTCCTCTTCGTCGCCGTCGGTTTGGCTTTATGGCAAAATATATTTCACGTATACCTATTTTGCTTCACTCGCGGTTTTCGCAATAACAACTTTCTTTCTCCGCCGCGCTTTTGGTGTGTGATTGTCACTAACTGCTGCAGCAAACGACACTTTCACAGAAGCTATCCATTCGAAGCGAAGCGAGATAGGAATTTCAAATTACGGATCGAACTGTTTGGATAGCTGTTCGCGGAACCCACTAGAGGCTAATCAAAATAAACAAATCCCGCTAGGCGAAAACTACTGGTCAGCACTTTTTTCTTTTGTTCTTTGTTATTCCTCATCCAGCCAATTACGCCGTTTGAGATTCTTACCAAGCAATCGAAGAGTTCGATCAATCTACACTTAAGAACACACTCAAGAGAATAATCATTCAATAATTACCACTGGTTTTGTTTCATCACAATTTAAATTCCACAAAATAAAAAATCGGCCATCGGCGTGCCGAACACTGACACACGATAAATTTAAAGCACAACCATCCCGTTCGGGCTCTCTGAGCGAACTGCGATGCAGTTTCGTTCGACGAATCTCTTTTGTTTGCTTGTTTTGCTTCGTTTTGTGGGTTTCTCTTTTGACAGTTTAGTGTTTCTGGGACTGAATCTTAACCGGTTCTGTTAATATTAGAGCGTCCCCACCGGTACAATTGAGTTCTCAAAAAACAAAAAGTTTCACTAATGCTAGAAATTTCGAAGAAATTCCAGAAGGGAACGTTAAAAAAATACGTCCAACATTTGGGGGAGGGGGCGGGGTCTGGAAAAGGGTGACAGTACGTGTATTAAGTATAGAGAAATTGCGTGACAGAGGGGGAGGGGGGTCTAGAAATCCCGAAAACGATGAACGTAATATTTGAATCTTCCCGACGGTGGCGCACACCAAGGGGAGTGACGTATCCTTTTCTAACCGGAATATCCGCATTTATCCGTTTCTAACCGTCGCTAACCGTTGCTAAGCGAGCTGCTAAGTGAGCAGCGGTTAGACGCGGTTAGCGACGGTTAGAAACGGATAAATGCGGATATTCCGGTTAGAAAAGGATATGTCACTCCCCTTGGCGCACACTCAGCAAAGAAAACTATCCAAAATCAAACTGTTGAAAATGCTTTGACGTCAACCACAAACAGACGTAACACCAGCGGCGTCATGGTCGCAATTTTTTCCGCAGTCAAGTTCGCAGATTGTGAACAATCCTCGGTACTCACCTCTAACGATGTTGAGATAATTCGATATTCTGAATTTGCATGTCAAACTGAGCTGGAATCCAAGGGGTTGGAAACTCTGACACCTTGTGTGAAACACGCGTTTCGCACACCCGAAACACCTTTCGACACCTTCCGACACCTTCTGACACCTTTCAAATGTACCGCCATGTTTTTTTTTCTAGTTTACTGGCATCACTGTTCTGCCCATGTTTATGTTTATATTTATTCAGATAATTTCGATGCTTGTTCCGATCGGTTCAGTAAATTCGGGTTTTCGGATTTTTTTGGCCAGGATCGCCGGTAAACTAAAAAAAATCGTCGCGTAGTTACCATCACAACATGGATGAGGTAATTAGTGCGTTCATTTCCGGCTAATAGAATCCCAAAAGCGGTCATACAAGTGATTTTGTTATGAAGTGTGATTAAGAATCGTTCTGCCCCGTGTGCCAGAAGGGATCCAGAATCGATTAGACTTGGAGATGGTCATTTGGGACTCGCGTGGGGAAGAAGAAAGGAGAATCTTGTTGCGATAGTTATCTTGTTTACGTCGATTATACCTCCAGTATGAAACCAGTGGCACCTTTGCAAATTGGTCTGTCGAAGAAGAAAATCGGTGTCCCCGTATGTGATGGCGTTTTTTGGTTCGGTCGTTCGTTCCAATAGTTTGGTCTCGAAAAAAGTGTCCTAAGTTACGATCAACACAAGCATGTCGGTTTTCGACTCGCAGGTGACGTGTTAAGTGCCGATCAGTATCAGTGCCTGATTGAGCTATCCTAGATAGGTCTTCGCCGGACGACATCTGCACCAACGTCGGTTCCGATCAGATGTGGCTAATGTTACATACAACTAGCAGGTGTATTTAGTCAAACTGCTGCAGCAACCTTGGTAGCGAGATCATCATCGAAGCTGAATTCGCCGTACGAAGGCTTCAATCATCCGAATACGATTATTAGGGCAAAACTGTCTTCCAGCACATCCGGAGCTATTTCATGTGCCTGTTGTGGTCATCGAAGTTTCTCGTCGAGAATAACATGAAGGTAAACGTTTTCAGAACTTCCACTTTGTATGACAGAAATGAGGTGTTAAATACTTAAATAAGTTTCTTGAGTGGAACATATCACCTAAAGTTTCAATGCATGTCCAACGGCTCCAGCCAGCAGTGCTTTATTACAAAATTCATTCAGCATAAATGTTTCAACGTTACCAGAAATCACAAAAAAACCGCCGGTTCTCATTAAATTTCATTTTTATTTATATAATATATGAGTCCTCCAGCACCTCCACCAGTCCCTGTCGTTCGTGGTTTCGTCTGCCAACAGGTTCTTTGTTTTCGACGCGTTCATCACCGGTCCGATCTTTGCTATTGTACAGTTCTGCCACCGTTCCAAATGTTATAGCAATAGTCCATTTTACGAGCCGATTTTATGAATGAATTTTGACAGAAGGTAGCGTCCAATAACCCGTGAAAACCAATATCATCATCAACATTGTTGTCACTTCGTAAAATGGCTCATAATATACATGTCATCCGCAATACACACTTAAGTTGGCCGGATTTCGTGCCACGGCTCGTCGTCTGAGAGTCCATCATCTTGTCGTAGTGTCATTGGGGTCTGTGTTGCGCGAATTTCGCATGTGCATTGGTCCATACTTAATCTAATTTTTATTGTATTATATGTGTACTTATAATATCACAGGTTTACCACAGACAAACAGACGTAACACCTTGAACGATTTTCATGGAAATCCATCGCCCAGTTCACACTACCATCACCTGGTGGAAAAGCTGCACGAATCACTGTGTTGTGCCATATCGTCAACAGAATGCGCTAGTGTGAAATGTCAAACGCATAGAAAAACGATGCGCGCGCCTCTGGTTGTGAAAGCCACAACTATGAATATTTAAAATGATCGTTAAAAGCGTGGTCGATGGAAATTTCGCAAGTGTTACGTCTGGTTGTCTGTGGGTTTACTTTTGGAAGAAACTGGAAGGTCGCTATGGCATTATCAACCCCCACATTAAACACATTCTTAAAATATGCAACCTGTGTGGTGCATCCCTGGGGCGCCTCACCAGAGAGAGCATCGCAAAAATAGAAGAGGACATGCGTGGGATGGCTAAATTTTTGGCTCTAGAGGCCGAGCATGGAGGGCTGCCTCTTTCCCAAATTTACGGACGGTATGAATCTTGCCCCCATGAGTTTCAATTTATTGAGGGAGAAATCCTGTGTCTACTGGAGTTGGCGGAAATAATCCGTGAGGCAGGAATCAAGCCGTTCCTTCGGCAGCTAAATCCACGTCATGCTCCCATTTCTGAGGCTATACACGAAACGGACCAGGAAGAACAAAGAGCAAAAATATTGCAGAAGTTGTCTGCCCACTTTGCACAGGTGTAAGTATTTTGCCCTATTTTCAGCTTTACTAACAAACTCGAAACAAGGTCTATGCATTGCATGCAAAAGTCAGTATTAGCATTAGTATTCGTTTTACATAAAAAAACTATACTGTTAAAATGATAACGAAGTTCTTTTTTTTAAAAAAAAAGGTGAACAATATTCATTTACAGGGGATATACAAAATGATCGTGACTTGTGATTGTGAAAACTTCCTTTAGCAGCGAAGTGCTGAAATCCGAACATTAGTATACTGCCGTGATTCGCATATCAGTCCCATCTTTGCTGGATTTGGACCAGATATGCGATTCACGGCAGTATAGCTAATATGCAATGGAAATTTACAGTATCGTTATTTTACCGGTACTGTAAGCCCCAGTACCGAAATACCGTATTACCCCGCTAATACGACACTGACTGTTGTCGAATAACCGGGGTAAACTTTTAATTCGACAAACTGGTCACTCTACACCATCTTGCTCATTGAAATTTGGCAACTCTCTTTTTGTTTTTGTTTTGATTTCCGGCAAGGGGCTAGTCGCTTGGAACATTGTGCCAAGAGGTGCCAAGCACACCGTCTTATACGCTGTGTGGCACACCGAGGCACTCTGAGGCACAATTTTGACATTTGAGTTTGGGTGAAAAAACTAGGCAACCATGTGCATTCGACCTGCAAAATGACAACAAACAGTTGGTCGTCTTGGTAGTTGCCAAGCAAAATCTGAATCATCAAGCAGTGGCACTTCGGGGCACACTGAGGCACAATTCAATACCCGGTGGCACACTGAAAATAATTGGCGCAAGTAAAGATGTGCTCAGCGACTCCCCCTTGATTTCCGGATTTGTTATGAAACATAATTTCAACAGATATTGCGGTGGTGCGATTGAAAAGCTCGTTCTTTCTACGATTGTTGCCTTCCTCAGTTCATTCCGGTTGGTCTCCAGGCGGTTTGGGTGTCGAATAGCACCAACTCAGAACTTCCGGAATTAGCGGCTGCAAGAGGAACTGCTGCGGGTGTCAGTATAAGCGCAATATCAAACTGTTTTGCATTTACAGTGCACATTGCTGTGACATTTGAACACTTTTTAATTCGACATGTGTCGAAGAAACGGGGTACGAATTAAAAAGTGTCGTATTAAAACGTGTCGAACCAGCGGGGTAATACGGTACTGTGGTCGGTACTGCGACCCCCATACATTTTAGTCTAGGTAAAATTTGAACGGTTCCGGTGATTTTGTCTATCCCCTGTTTTAGTATATAGTTGTGCTCATAGGTTACAGGCCCCCTCACAACTTAAAAGTTACAAATAAATGTTGCTGGTGGTCCATGCGTTCCCGTTCCCAGGGTATTAATCCGTCAAACTGCATACTTTTTCGCTTTGACAGTTATGTATGTCTACGTGGATTTTCTCTAGCAAGAGATGTTGCGGCAGCAACGTCCGTGACATTCTTCATCTCTATTTTATTACCTCTTACTGCTTTAATGTATTGAAATTCCTTGGATGCCATTAACAAACAAAACTTATTCAAATTTACAGAAAATATAATCATTTATGGACTGTTGTGCTAAACTTCGACGTTATAACAGACGGGCGGCGGGCAGATGTGCAATGCCCGGTGTGTGCGGCATCGGGGCTGAAAAAAAAACTTTCTCTGTCCGAAGACGAAACCGGAAATTGGAATATCTTCAGTATAATGCGCCACATAAATAAGAAACATAACATAAAAGGGACGACAGCAGGGGAGGCAACAGCACCCTGTAGGCGAGCTGTAACGCTGGAGAAATTGCCAAAGGAGGAATATGTCGATTGTACTTATTATACATGCTCCAATAATAAGTACAGCATAATAATCATTTATATTACAACTAGCTGTACCCGGCAAACTTTGTCTTGCCTACTGCGTTTTTTGACGTTTCAAGTCCCTAGCCAAGTCCAAGTCCCCGTTCAAAATGTATAAAAACCCGATTTTCAAAAACTCTCAATTTTCCCATGTTTTAGGCCTCATAAACCTTCCTTGGGTGAAAACTAACAGAACAAAACTTAGACGACCCAAATCGGACCATCCGTTCGCAAGTTATGCGCGGTCCCACGTATGCCACTGCATTTTTATATATATATATAGATATTTTCAGACGAGTATCTGGACCCAGACACATGCTTCGCAGGACAAGTTTCCAAAATAGAAGGTTTTCTACAAATTGATAATAATCATTTGAACGTTGATTTCAGATATAGTTTCGGTTTTTTTAGATCAATTCAGGGATGATTTCTCTTATAAAATCATGGATGAGCCGGCGGCAGAGCCACCGAAAGATCCGCTCGGTAGCCCAACCTGTCCCACTGGAAACATGGATTGCCATGGAGGTATAAACGACTAGCATCAAGTTTATCCCTTTTCCCAACACCATTAACCCTTTGAAGCCAAGCGTTATTATAGAGTCTTTACTACGTATTTCTGTGATTTTGGTACTCAATAGCATAGAAAGGGTAGAATATAGTACAGATTTTTTTTTTGATATCCTAAGTCAGCTTTGATCCTAAAGTCTTCGCATGTAACGGTAACTTCTTGCATTATGCAAAGCTACGATTTGTAATCTATCATTTCCAGTAAGTCTTCTGGAAGTTCAAAAAACAGTATCAGAATAGTTTGGATATCCTAAGTCAGTCTACGAGTCCTGCAGTCTACGAGAGCAACGGTAACTTCTTTCATTATACAAAGCTACGATTTGCATTCCATCATGTCCAGTAAGTCTTCTGAAAATTCAATAGACAGGATCAGATCAGTCGGAATATTCTAGGTCATCCAAACTGTTCTTGACTTAGATCCTAAAGTCTACAAGTGCAACGGCAACTTTTTTAATAATACACACGCTAAGAAAAAGTTACTCTAAAATGAGTAAGATTCACACAAAACTGAGCTAAACTGGAACAGCTCAAAAAATGAGTAAATTGCATTTCCAGCGATAGCGCTGGCCCAAGTGCAAAAATCCAACTGTTTTAAGTCGTATAATGTTCTTCACATCATCAAGAATATTATACGGCTTAACCTGATGAGATTTTCGCACTTGGGCCAGCGCTATCGTTGGAAATGCAATTTACTCAGTTTTTGAGCTGTTCCAGTTTAGCGCAGTTTTGTGTGAATTTTCTGACCGTGCAAAGCAACGATTTGTTATCTATCATGTTCAGTAAGTTCAGTAAGACTTACACCTGTGCAAAGTGGGCAGACAACTTCTGCAATATTTTTGCTCTTTGTTCTTCCTGGTCCGTTTCGTGTATAGCCTCAGAAGTGGGAGCATGACGTGGATTTAGCTGCCGAAGGAACGGCTTGATTCCTGCCTCACGGATTATTTCCGCCAACTCCAGTAGACACAGGATTTCTCCCTCAATAAATTGAAACTCATGGGGGCAAGATTCATACCGTCCGTAAATTTGGGAAAGAGGCAGCCCTCCATGCTCGGCCTCTAGAGCCAAAAATTTAGCCATCCCACGCATGTCCTCTTCTATTTTTGCGATGCTTTCTCTCGTGAGGCGCCCCAGGGATGCACCACACAGGTTGCATATTTTAAGAATGTGTTTAATGTGGGGGTTGATAATGCCATAGCGACCTTCCAGTTTCTTCCAAAAGTAAACCTGTGATATTATAAGTACACTATAATACAATAAAAATTAGATTAAGTATGGACCAATGCACATGCGAAATTCGCGCAACACAGACCCCAATGACACTACGACAAGATGATGGACTCTCAGACGACGAGCCGTGGCACGAAATCCGGCCAACTTAAGTGTGTATTGCGGATGACATGTATATTATGAGCCATTTTACCACCGACGAACCGACGTGACAGCTAGAACAAATAAATTCAAATTTGTTGTCCCCGACGCCATGATGAAAAATAGCCGAACACTACCGCCTCCTCTATAACGGTTCGCGTTGTTTTGATAGCCTGACTCGAAACCCCCGTGTATTCATATAGGAAGAGGTTCGCGTCTGCGCTCATTTGACAGAAGCGATCGCTCGCTTCGCTGGTCGACCGTTAAATTAGGGGGGGACAGTTTTGAATCACCACTGTCACGTCGGTTCGTCGGTGATTTTACGAAGTGACAACAATGTTGATGATGATATTGGTTTTCACGGGTTATTGGACGCTACCTTCTGTCAAAATTCATTCATAAAATCGGCTCGTAAAATGGACTATTGCTATAACATTTGGAACGGTGGCAGAACTGTACAATAGCAAAGATCGGACCGGTGATGAACGCGTCGAAAACAAAGAACCTGTTGGCAGACGAAACCACGAACGACAGGGACTGGTGGAGGTGCTGGAGGACTCATATATTATATAAATAAAAATGAAATTTAATGAGAACCGGCGGTTTTTTGTGATTTCTGGTAACGTTGAAACATTTATGCTGAATGAATTTTGTAATAAAGCACTGCTGGCTGGAGCCGTTGGACATGCATTGAAACTTTAGGTGATATGTTCCACTCAAGAAACTTATTTAAGTATTTAACACCTCATTTCTGTCATACAAAGTGGAAGTTCTGAAAACGTTTACCTTCATGTTATTCTCGACGAGAAACTTCGATGACCACAACAGGCACATAAAATAGCTCCGGATCTGCTGGAAGACAGTTTTGCCCTAATAATCGTATTCGGATGATTGAAGCCTTCGTACGGCGAATTCAGCTTCGATGATGATCTCGCTACCAAGGCTGCTGCAGCAGTTTGACTAAATACACCTGCTAGTTGTATGTAACATTAGCCACATCTGATCGGAACCGACGTTGGTGCAGATGTCGTCCGGCGAAGACCTATCTAGGATAGCTCAATCAGGCACTGATACTGATCGGCACTTAACACGTCACCTGCGAGTCGAAAACCGACATGCTTGTGTTGATCGTAACTTAGGACACTTTTTTCGAGACCAAACTATTGGAACGAACGACCGAACCAAAAAACGCCATCACATACGGGGACACCGATTTTCTTCTTCGACAGACCAATTTGCAAAGGTGCCACTGGTTTCATACTGGAGGTATAATCGACGTAAACAAGATAACTATCGCAACAAGATTCTCCTTTCTTCTTCCCCACGCGAGTCCCAAATGACCATCTCCAAGTCTAATCGATTCTCGATCCCTTCTGGCACACGGGGCAGAACGATTCTTAATCACACTTCATAACAAAATCACTTGTACGACCGCTTTTGGGATTCTATTAGCCGGAAATGAACGCACTAATTACCTCATCCATGTTGTGGTGGTAACTACGCGACGATTTTTTTTAGTTTACCGGCGATCCTGGCCAAAAAAATCCGAAAACTCGAATTTACTGAACCGATCGGAACAAGCATCGAAATTATCTGAATAAATATAAACATAAACATGGGCAGAACAATGATGCCAGTAAACTAGAAAAAAAACATGGTTGTACATTTGAAAGGTGTCAGAAGGTGTCGGAAGGTGTCGAAAGGTGTTTCGGGTGTGCGAAACGCGTGTTTCACACAAGGTGTCAGAGTTTCCAACCCCTTGCAAATAACCGATTCGAATTTTGACGTTTCTTGGGGATCAAAATCGGTTGGCGCCACCAAACGGTGGGTGAAGGGGTGATGAGGAGAATGAAACTGTTTTGACTTTCCCCCAAGAAACGTCAAAATCTGAACCGGCTGGATATGCCCGCCGCCGCCATTACCGCTCGCGGATAAGTGGATAATCAATGCTACACAAGGGTTGGTCATTCAGCACACTTCATTTGTGTCGTTATATTTGAGCGTGTGCCAAAACTGTGCCGATCATTTTTCAGTATTGAGTTGTCCAAAAAATGTTTCACGAAACCTAATGCAAGCCTATCCATATACGTGAGAACAAAAGATGTTTACAAAGTTCTTACAGATAGATTAAGGCTCAAATGAGAATCGCATATTATCTGTGAGAATCTTTCTCTGTAATGATTATTCAACAACTGTATTCATTATTTGTATACACTTTATTACCGATACTTCAATATTACATACAATGATTCACACTCTAGACAACAATAACAACATCTCCACATATGACAGATACTCAATGTAAACATACACGCTAAACGTAATAGAGTAATACAATAATTTATTATGTGCATACCACAAGGTACCACATCTCGTTTTTTCTCCAGATCCGCAGCAAGGTCACTCCACGTTGTTTCGCTTATAGTCTCCTCAGTTTATGAACGTCTCGCTTCAGTCTCACATCAAAATTAGAAGTACAGTCATCCATTTGGTCATCCATCTCTGCTCGGCATTTTGGTAAATTACTTGGCCGTTACTTGTGGTTGTACCTAAAAAGAAATATTATTTTGACCCAAATATTTCCCCAAATCCCAAAATATGTTTAATACTGAGTGTCAAGCTAAATATTAACTTTGCTGATGAATTATTTGAATTGCTTTCCTCTTCTCAAATGTTTTCAATGACAGCTAGCATGCAAACATTGTATACTGCCCACTGATTTTTTTTGACATGTCCTTTCATAGAAGAATCTCATACAAAAGGTATGTATATTCAGATTATTATTGAGACATTTTTTTAACTAATATGTCGGAACACTGCACGAATGTTACAGTGGAAAAATTATCAATATCCATTAACTCGTTTTCGATCCAAAGTGTCCAAGTGTCATACAAACACTATTTTATTTTATGTTTTTTTTTGCGAACTTTGCTGGAACTCGTTTCTTGTTCAGAATATATTCAGAAGTTTGGCTTAACATATTTTGTTTTCTAAATATCGAAGGGATTGATACTTTTTTTAAATCAAATCACGATTTCGAAAAACGTTACTTGTCCAAAGCAATATTTGTAATACTAGTTTTAGCTAAATAGTAATTTGAAAACTTGAAAACATCCATTTTTTTAATTATATTTTATATATATTGTTCACAAAACTCGCACCCGCACTAGCTGTTTGAAAGTATAGTAGAATATTAATATTCATTCTTTTTTTTCATGTTGTAATCCTATAATTATCTCAAATTCTTAATACATACATCATCGTCGCAGTACCAAATCGAAGTCACGCATTTAAGCACATGCAAAGTTGCAGTTGTGACGTAAATTTGAACCGGTTGCTGGTATTGCGCATCATTAAGCTACTTAAGAGCTGAAATTAGCACTAATCTAAATCGAGTTGCTATGTTTATAGGTAGGTTAAACATCAATTTTCGCCCCGCCAGTCACTTCGGCTTCCAACCGAAAACGTAATGATAGTAGCCAATTATTATATACAAAGCAATTTTCTCCAGATAACAAAATAAATCGATCATCTTATTGGAGCACTTTTCGACGGTTCACCTATATAGGTGTCCACGGTTTTAGGAATCATGTTTCCGATAATTTCGGAATTCTTATGATTTACCATTTACCTTTCAAACTGAATGAGTTTATTTTTACGGTTTGGTCGTTCAATAGGTTTACATTCTACGATGCATATTTTCCCTCATTAACTGGTGATTCGTGCTCAATCAAACCTATTTTAACATTACAAAACCAAAAATTTGTTCCTTTGATGTCGCTCTTTTGGGTTCTGAACTGTAGGACTTATTTTAATGGTGTACCTCCAAAATATTGCAAAAGCACCTCAACATGTTATGTTCTCACTCTAGATACCTAATGAAGCTATTTCAACAAGCCTTTTCCAAATTATTCGCATTCAATGTACCGTCAAAATTTAGAACTTTTTATCTTTAAGTAACTTTGATTTTCTACATATGCCTATCATACTGATAATATTCTCAGTTCGTTGGATCGGACTAGAATATTCTGCATTATTGCAAAGCTCAATCATCTGTCTATCATATCACTTATTTCACATTTTTTCGATGAAATACATCCTCATATTTTTTTTTGATAACGACTACAAGTCTGACGTAGTGCACACTGACCATGATTGTCTGTGTCATGATGGCCCTTACGCTTGCCTCTACGATTCATTTCTTTGTACTGAAACAATTTAAAGCACGTTTTTATTCAAATTTTCAATGAACTCATAACACAAATATCACTTATACATGTACACGCATTTTTATTGGTAAAAATCCATGAATTTGATATATAAATTTTATTTATACACACATATTCGTTTTCCACGCTGGATCACACATAAAATCGATGGACCTTATATAAACTATGTGTATCTACACATGAATAGGGTTATCTATGACAAATTGCAAAAATCTATGTGAGCGACACATGCATACAATATTTGCAGTTTTTTTCAGTGTATGAAATCTAAAAATTCAAACAAGGTAACATGTTAGTAATGGTACCTGTTTGCATTAATAAGCTCGACTGAAAAACAAACCTCATAATCCAGCTTTCATTAGATATATCTATTCCTGTAGTTACAGAAATGGTTATCTTTTTTATTCCAATATCTTGTGCTTTTGATATACTGTACGTTATTCTTCTCAATAATAGTTTCAATACTTCTTTAACTGATCAAAATTTGTCTCTTCCTATAAGGAAATTATTGTGCAGAATTTGTTGTTGAGCGTAATGCTGTACCTTGTTCTCTAACTTGTGCCACAATTCTTGGCAAGATGGCCACTCATTAGCAAAAATGGCACTATATCCAGTGTTAGGCAATCATAAGTCAAAATGCCCCTCCTGACAACACATTCAATAGGTTATAAAGCGCTTTTTACTCGAATTCCTGAGACTTCTAGTTAAGCCGAAAAGTTTCATTTTTTATTGTTCGATTTTTTTAAATATCCAATTCAACTAGCCATTTGACTAGCATGATACTTAACAGGTTAGTGGTTAGCAACTGCTCTGAATATGTCGTCTAGCTTCAACGAATGCTTTAACTGTCAGTCAAAACTTCATATCTTGCAAACTACCAAGACAGTTTAATTATTCTCACACATTGATGTTAATTTTCTTGAAGTTACATTTTTAGTCTTGTAACAGGACAAAGCATTAGTTAAATCATGTCTTCATATTAATTTGGTTTCAAGAGCCAACCCTTTTTACGTCTCGTAGACTTATTATACTTTGCTGAGCAATGATAACTTCAATATATATCACCTGAGGTGGGTGCACAACAATCTCAGTATCAGCTCAGTTATATTCGCATTTGGAACATATTCAAATACTATTCGTTCCTGTTTTTCTAGTCACGCTCAGCCTAAAGTTTAGTTTTGTCTTTCGCCTTCTCAGCTGCCACTTAATTGGTGTGAAATTTCATTTTTAATGGTTCAATTTAACTAAAAAGCCCAGATTGGAGTTCAAGAGAAATCGCTCAAGAAACTTCTAGAACGATTCCTGGCAGAAACTTTCTACGGTGACTGCCATTTGAACTGTCATTTTTTCGCAACTGCGTACTGCGATCGAAGAAAAAACGGTTTCTTGAGTGATTCAGCCAAGCAATTTCCCATGCCTCAAGATAGGCCGAGAAATTCCTTCTGATCTGCAAACAGCCCTTAAATCTGCGTTGGCTGGTAATCTGTTTCTTACGAAATTTACGACACTGTTGCGTTTTTAGTACTATAATTTTTAATAACACAATTCGCCTTATACGGCTCTACAAAGAATCGACTATATCTGCCTTGCAGGTCTTACCGCCTTCAACGGCATTTCCACCTTCAACGGCTTTTTCCGCCTTCAACAGCTTTTCACTCTCCGACGGATCTTTCCGTTATCGACAGTTTTTCGCCTTAGTCGGCTCTTCTGCCTATAACATTTTTCCTGCTTTCCGCCTTCAACGGCTTTTCTATCTGTAATCATTTCCGCCTTTTACGGCTATTTCAAGAATGTCGCCTTCATTAGCTTGTATCGCCTTCATTGGCTTTCATCGCCTTCACTGGCTTTTAACAGCAACGGCAAAATTTGATTTCAAAATATTGTTTCACCTCTACGCCTTCCTCGGCCATCCGGTTAACAAATCAATACTTCATTCATCATTCAGCATTTAAGTCTAGATTTAGGACAACAACCCTATTCAACGAGTACCAATATCACAATCAACAAAACTTAGGTTTTCTTCACAGTTCTTTATTTCTTTATCTGACAATAGTGATTGTCATCGATTTGAACTAAACAATACCGATCACCATCAAAATCTCTCACAGGTTGATCATTGTCATTAGTCGAAGGTACAAATAGATCGTTTTATTCATATTGAACAGTTAGTACACAATATTTACCTTTTTGATTCCAATGTTGAAATTCAATCACAAGTCATCACCTGGAGGTCATCACCACTCTGCATGCACCACACACACACACCACTCATCTCTTTCTTTTTCCAAAGACAACACTTCCCGAACCGAAATTAAACTAATTTCACATGCACTGTTCACCGTTCTCGTCGCCAATGTGAGAATCTTTCTCTGTAATGATTATTCAACAACTGTATTCATTATTTGTATACACTTTATTACCGATACTTCAATATTACATACAATGATTCACACTCTAGACAACAATAACAACATCTCCACATATGACAGATACTCAATGTAAACATACACGCTAAACGTAATAGAGTAATACAATAATTTATTATGTGCATACCACAAGGTACCACATTATCTAAAACTGAAAAAGCACTTTCCTCCCGAATAACGAAAAAGCGAACAAAATCAGCGTGTCCGATTGTCACAATTGACTAAATAAACAATCGGACGTTCTTATTTTCTTCGATTTGTGGATCATTTTGGGGAAAAGTGCTTTTTTAGTTCTGGAACATTTGCCTTTCTCAATTGACTTAACACGGGAAATCTGAACACAAACCACAACCACACAGAAATTTGGATTGGTCAATGTGTCGAAGTGTGCCGAACGTGCCGGGAACTGTGCCGCATGTGCCCAATGGAGTGTTTTCTTCGAATGTTTTTGCGCTGTTTGAAACCCTGTCTGTTTTTGACAAATGTTGTTAATCTAATCAATGTTTACCAACAAAATTTCATCCAGAACACTTGTCTGAAATCGATATAAATGGATTTTTGTATTCGTACTGCACGAATTTATTCTGGCCTGCTTACTCTCACACGAAATTTGACGTTTGAGAGGTGTCAGCACCGCTCAAACGTCAAATTTTCTGTGAGAGTAAGCAGACCAGCATAAATTCGTGCAATAATCCATGGTGGCAGATTAATTCTACACCCTCGTCTCGACCCTCGTCTATACCGCAAAGTTGTTGTGCCCATGTGTGCCAGAAGTGTGCCGGCATGTGTGCCGAGAAGTGCCGGCATGTGTGCCGGGCACAATGTGCCGAGTGACCGACCCCTTGGGGCTGCGTGAACTTTTGGGCAAATGCGCTAATAAAATAAAATTTAAAGATTTGTCATTTACGCCCTTTTTGCAAATTTACTTGCATTTTGTAACCTGTGCTGAATGTTTCCGTCTACCGATACATCGAGAACCCTATAGAACCGGTTCGGTGCTAAGCTGTCACTTTTGAACGTCCACTCATCGAGCATGTTGTTTTGATTTGAGAAGCGCCTTCCAGTCAACACGTGCATTACAGTTTCTTGTGGAAATTCTGTTAATTTTGTTTAAATAGTGATAAAAAACTTGTTAAAATCATGAAAATCAAAGCGTCAAAGAAGGTAAAACCTGTGGACGCCAAGTTGCACCAGTTAAAGAAATCCAAAACCGACATCGCCAAGCCGAAGGAGAAGAAAACCGCTGGATTGGTGGCGGCTGCCGTCACCCCACACACGTTCGCCGAGAAGAAAGTGCTGGCGGTCAAAAAGAAAAACAAAAAGGGCAAAGTGGTGGAAGTTGGCAAAACTAAACCGCAGCCGCAGGTCGTTACGGCTTTGCAGGTTGTCCCACAGAAGAAACAGCCACAGTTGAAGTCGGAGAAGTTGGGAAAACAGCAAAAAGTTGCCAAGAATGTGGACATTTCCAGCAAAAGCAAGGTAATACCGTAGACCCCCAGTAGTTTGAAAGTTCGTTCCAATGTATATTCCTTGATTTTTTTTTTTGTAGGCCGATAAACCCGCAAAATCCGAAGAACAAAAGGAAAATGAAGTCACGGAAGCATTGGTCAGCAGAAAAACCATCAAAGCTGCGTTGAAAGCTTGCAAGAAGGCGTTAGACGAAGGTTTCGAACAGAAGAAGAATCTTTTCGGAGAAGATTTAAAATACGGACTGCAGATCGCATCGGTGAAGATTCCAAATGTGCCAACCAGAAACTGCAGGGTGTAAGCTTTCCAACTATTTTGAAGCTACAACACAATCTGAACGAAACATCTTATTTTTAGGCAACTTCCCAACGCTATTTACAAGAAAGGCGATGATATCTGCTTGATCGTGAAGGATTTGGAACGGGGTCGAAAGCAAGACCACGATGAAACCTTAAACTTCTGGTCGGACAAACTCCGCGAGCTGGGAATTGATTTCATCACACAGGTCATTCCGTTCCGACAGCTCAAACAGGACTACCGGGAGTACGAAATGAAGTTGAAGCTCGTGCATCGGTTTGATCGATTCCTAGTGGATGCCAGGATAAACGGACATGTATTTAGTTTCCTCGGTAACAACTTTATTCGGCGGTGCAAGAACCCTACGCCGGTGATTTTGGAGAAGGATGAGAAAATCGTCAAAAGTCTCAATAAGGCACTTGGTCGAGTCACTTACAAACAGACCAACGCCGGAAGGATAACGGAAATCCAGTTTGCCACGCACAAAATGCCTTTAGATAAGGCAGTTGAGAACGCTGAAGCCCTTCTAGAGGCCATGAAATTGCAATACCCAGGAGGGTGGCAAAACATCCGGACCGTCTATCTGAAACCGATGACTGACATCCAGCTTACGTTCCCACTGTACGTCAGCAAAGAGGACCCCAATTTGGTTCCGGTTCCTAAGGTTACCGGACCACGGGAGCGCTTCGAGAAGGAAATGAACGAAAAACTGCTCGAAGCTACCAGGAACAAGTACAAGTTCCAGGAGGGTAATTTGGTTCGGGTGGCGTTCGAAAAGCGAAATCAGAAGAAGGAGAAGCGAGCGAAGAAACAGCCAGAGGAGGAGCAGAAAAATAAACAACCAGTCGAGGAAGAACAGGAAGCAGAGAGCGGCGAGGAGGAGATGGAGCTGGATCAGGCTAGCGATACCGAGCAGAGTGATCTTGGCGATAGCGATGATGATAATTGAGAGCTACCTGATGGTTTTAGGTAAGTGTAACACCGCAGATGACTTGTCTCCGCTTTTACGTTTCTGTGTATATGGAGAAATATGAACCTTATTTTTTCGAAAATATAGCCATAAGAGAAACAGACACTGCGAAAAACCTTGTCCGAATATCCTACAGTCCTAGTATTGCCAGCATGTACTTGATTTTTGACGCGTTCCGATCTTTGCTGTTTCACGTCATTCTCCACGCCGTTCAGGTGCTGATCGAAGTGCTGCTTCCACCTTTCGATCATCTCACGTCCGTCCGTCAAAAGGCCTCCGTCCTTATCCCTGCACATTTCGGCTCGCGGCAAGAAGCCTTTCCGGGATGCGTTGAGCTTCCGGTAGAACTTCCGTGCTTTTCGTGAACGGCTGGAACAGTTCCATTTGTTCATATTCTGCTATTTCTAGGCGGCACTTTTTCTTCCGGAAGAGATGGGTCTGCTGTTTCCGCGTTCTTTTATATCGATCTACGTTCTGCCGAGTACCGTACTGCAGCATGGCCGCCCTCGCTGCGTTCTTCTCTTCCAAAATCTGTCGAGTCGACACTTATCGTCATCCAATCGATCGTTCGGTTCCGTTTCACATGCCCAACGTTGTTTTCAACTGCGTTGATGATGGCTGCTTTTATTAACGTACTCCTAGCAGTCCTCGTGAGGGGCCTCATGCATTGAGCTCGCCCTCGTCCGGCAATGCTGCCTCAAGATTCTGCCCGTACGCGTTGACGGCACGGTAGGTCCTGACATCGATAATGTTGGAGAAGTGTCGTCTGCCAATCAGAACGTGGTCGATTCGGGATTCCGTCTGCTGTGGTGATCTCTAGTTGTAAGAATAAGAGTGGCTGTCTTGGAACAGGTGCTATGAATGCTCATGTTCTTGTTTGAAATCAATGAGTCATAGGCCGTTTTTGTTCAACAGATGATATGCGCTGAACTTTGTGTTGCCGCAACTCTGATAGGGGAACGTTCAAAAATTACGTCCAACATTTTGGGGGGAGGGGGGGTCTAAGAAAGTGTGACAGTACGTGTATTAGGTATAGGAAAATAGCGTGACAGAGGGGGGAGGGGGGGTCTATAAATCCCGAAAAACGCTGGACGTAATAAATGAATCTTCCCTAGATGGTATGATTATCTCTTCGTTCGCAAAATAGATCTTGTTCAACACACCTCCTGCAGCGTTATGATGGCGATGGCGGTTCTTCAGCAGATCGTCGAGTATGTGGGTACATCCGATCGTTTTGTTTCGTCGCGTGGGTCGTTGCCGTTGGTCTCGGTTCGTATTCTGTTTCTGATTTTCCGTTGTAATTCTTTTTTAGGCTAGCGCGCAGGGTCGGACACCTACCCTCTACATTCCGGACCATACTGCCCAGTTGAGCTTAGAGAGTTAGCAACCGGCAAGGATGTTTTCGATCACCTGGCAATCGTTTGACTCATTTGTCCATAACTCAGTTCAGAAACCTAATATTGAAATGTGGTGTTCGGCAATGTTGTAGATTAGTGTTTTTCCTACAACTACCACCAAGGACACCATATTCTAACTCTAATATTTACCGCGTAAAAGCGTTAGTATCACCTATTCATACTAAACAACGATCGGATTTTTCGATTGCACGTCGATCACCAATCAACCTTTCCGGCGGCGTAGTTAACCTGTTTGTCGAACTTCAGCTTCTGGTCGAATAGCACTCCAAGATACTTGACTTCTTCGTCCCATGTAGTTGGCTGACCATTGACCGTGATCTATCTGCGGACGTGGTGGTGGTAGGGGATAGGACTCAGAAATGATTCAGGGCACGTCAAAGAGGATGTTGTGGCGGGCACAGGCACTTTCACCATTTACGGCAACCGTGAAAGTCAAATTTAGCAACGATTGTACAATTTTGACCAGGTAGAGTTGGTGATTCGAGCGAAAGAGCTTGTACAAGACGGCGTCTTGCCACACGGAGTCGTGGCTTTTTTCACGTCGAGAAGAAACATGCCAGTCAATTTGCCCGTTCGAAATCCGTGGTTAACCTTTTGGGTGATGCGAACGATTTGTTGCACCGTTGAGTGTCCCATTGTTAAGCCGAACTGTTCCGCTGGAATGAGTTCTTCCGGCTCCAGGTGATGGTTTAATCGTGCAGGGATTAGCCTTTCCAGGGCTTTACTAAAGCTGCTCAGAATACTTATCGGTCTGTAATTACCTCGATTGATGATATCCTTGCTTACCTTCGCGATGGCTAACACGTTGGCATGTTTCCATCCGGTTGAAAAGTAAACTAAGGCCAGGCACGCGTTGAAGGTATTAGGCAAAACAACCAATAGGACAGATCGGTGAAGTACTAGATTTGAAGTAATGAGCTGAATTTTAGTATGGTGAGAAGGTCAATTCTCCGTTTCTGCAATGAAATGGTGCAAAAAGCGTGGGTATTATGATTCCTTGCCTAATTTGATGCTTTAGGCAAGGAATCATAATACCCACGCTTTTTGCACCATTTCATTGCAGAAACGGAGAATTGACCTTCTCACCATACTAAAATTCAGCTCATTACTACAAATCTAGTACCACACCGAACGTGCCCCATAGGAGACAATCGGTGAAGTACTAGATTTGTAGTAAAGAGTTGAATTTTTGTATTGTATTGTAGAAGGTATATTGTATATTCTTCGTTCCTACAATGAAATAGTGCAAAAAGCGTGGAAAGGAGGTTGTGGGGCAAGATGGTCACCCTGTGTTTTAAGCTTTAATTCGCAACACAAAAATATTTTCTGCATGGGTTGTGATTATAAACAATCCTTAATGTTTATAAGGTGCGAAAAATTTACTATTAGTTTTAAAAATCTGCTATAAAATAGTGTTTGAAGTTTGAGTGTTCAAAAACAGTGTTTTCTTATAGTATTAGCACAGACAAACAGACGTAACACTCTGATATTTTGCATCGTACACCGATTTAACGGTCTATTTGAAAATTTGATAGTTGGTCAACTGACCACCAGGGCTGCAAAACGGTGAGTCGATAAGGAGAGCGTCCAATATTGCTCTGGTCCTCACAAGTTCCTACCTCATGCTTCCACGGGTCAAGCGATGACAAAGACCGCCAGCTAAGAGTTGTGTGCTTAGCTGGTAGTGCAGCCTGGGCACTGTTGTCCTTCTGACTTCAGCTAGATTGAGGAGGTACGATCCGAGTGTCTGTTCACCAAGGAGGTGCGGCTCAAACAGCGTCTGTTCTGGCATCCAGCGGCTGAGTAAGAAACGCTGCACCACGCCCAGCTAGATCCAAGGTGGTAGCCCCATCAGCGTGGTCGTCCCAGTGTTGGTTGGGACGTTAAACAGAACTGGCACGATGGCCCTCCGGCGAGACAGGAGTGTTGGCGTAGGCCCAATAAGCCACCCGTAAAAATCCCCATTGCGAATAACATAGGAGAAAATACGACTCGATACAATCGGCAAAGACCCACGCGACGAAATAAGGACTACGATTGGAAACTTGGAACATGGAATTGCAAGTCACTAGGTTTCGCAGGATGTGACAGGATAATCTACGACGAACTACATCCCCGCAACTTCGACATCGTGGCGTTGCAGGAACTTTGTTGGACTGGACAGAAAGTGTGGAAAAGCGGGCATCGAGCGGCTACCTTCTACCAAAGCTGTGGCACCACCAATGAACTGGGAACAGGATTTATAGTGTTGGGCAAGATGCGACAACGTGTGATCGGGTGGCAGCCGATCAACGCAAGGATGTGCATGTTGAGAGTTAAGGGCCGTTTCTTCAACTACAGCATCATCAACGTCCACTGCCCACACGAAGGGAGACCCGATGACGAGAAAGAAGCGTTCTACGCGCAGTTAGAGCAAACATACGATGGTTGCTCGCCGCGTGACGTGAAAATCGTTGTCGGCGACATGAACGCGCAGGTAGGAAGGGAGGAAATGTACAGACCGGTAATCGGGCGAAACAGCCTGCACGCCGTATCGAATGATAACGGCCAGCGATGCGTAAACTTTGCAGCCTCCCGTGGAATGGTAGTCCGAAGCACCTTCTTCCCCCGCAAAGATATCCACAAAGCCACCTGGAGATCACCCGACCATCAAACAGAAAACCAAATCGACCACGTTCTAATCGACGGTAAATTCTTCTCAGATATAACCAACGTCCGCACATACCGCAGTGCGAATATAGATTCGGATCACTACTTAGTCGCTGTATGCATGCGCTCAAAACTTTCGACAGTTATCACCACGCGTCGAAGTCGAACGCCGCGGCTCAACATCGAGCAACTTCGTAACGTAGAAGTGGCTCAAGACTACGCGCAGCAGTTAGCAGTGGCCCTACCAACGGAAGAGCAGCTTGGCGCAGCTACACTTGAAGATGGCTGGAGGGACATCCGATCCGCCATAGGTAGTACCTCGGCTGCAGCTCTAGGCTTCGCGACTCCGAATCACAGAAACGACTGGTACGACGGCGAATGTGAACAGTTGAAAAACGAGAAGAATGCAGCATGGGCGAGAATGCTGCAACACCGTACGAGAGCGAATGAGGCACGTTACAAACAGGCGCGGAACAGGCAGAACTCAGTCTTCCGGATGAAGAAGCGCCAACAGGAAGAACGAGATCGCGAAGCGATGGAAGAGCTGTACCGCGCTAAGGACACACGAAAGTTCTACGAGAAGCTGAACCGCTCGCGCAGAGGCTTTGTGCCACAAGCCGACATGTGCCGAGATAATCACGGGAATATTCTCACGAGCGAGCGTGAGGTGGTCGAGAGGTGGCGGCAGCATTACGATGAGCACCTCAATGGCGACGTTGCAAGTACCGAAGGTGGCGTGGTAACAGATCTAGGAGTATGTGCACAGGACGAAAGACTTCCGGCCCCTGACCTTCAAGAGATTGAGGAGGAGGTTGGCCGGTTGAAAAACAACAAAGCCGCTGGAGCAGATCAACTACCAAGCGAGCTTCTAAAATACGGTGGAGAAGCACTGGTGAGAGCACTACACTGGGTCATTACCAAGATTTGGGAGGAGGAAGTATTACCGGAGGAATGGATGGAAGGTATCGTTTGTCCCATCTACAAAAAGGGCGACAAGTTGGATTGCGGGAACTACCGCGCGATCACACTACTGAGCGCTGCCTACAAGATACTCTCTCAAATTTTATGCCGCCGTCTATCACCGATTGCAAGAGAGTTCGTGGGGCAATATCAGGCTGGATTCATGGGTGAACGCGCTACAACGGACCAGATGTTCGCCATCCGCCAGGTGTTGCAGAAATGCCGCGAATACAACGTGCCCACACATCACTTGTTCATCGATTTCAAATCGGCGTATGATACAATCGATCGAGAACAGCTATGGCAGATTATGCACGAATACGGATTCCCGGATAAACTGATACGGTTGATCAAGGCGACGATGGATCGAGTGATGTGCGTAGTTCGAGTATCAGGGACACTCTCGAGTCCCTTCGAATCTCGCAGAGGGTTACGGCAAGGTGATGGTCTTTCGTGCTTGCTGTTCAACATTGCTTTGGAGGGTGTAATACGAAGAGCGGGGATAAACACGAGTGGGACGATTTTCACGAAGTCCGTTCAGCTGCTTGGTTTCGCCGATGATATTGATATTATTGCTCGTAAATTTGAGACGATGGCGGAAACGTACATCCGACTAAAGAGTGAAGCCAGGCGAATCGGATTAGTCATTAATGTGTCGAAGACAAAGTACATGATGGCAAAGGGCTCCAGGGAGGAATCACCGCGCCCGCCACCCCGAATTCATATCGACGGTGATGAAATCGAGGCGGTTGAAGAATTCGTGTACTTGGGCTCACTGGTGACCGACGACAACGACACCAGCAGAGAAATTCAGAGGCGCATTGTGGCAGGAAATCGTGCCTACTTTGGACTCCGCAGAACTCTACGATCGAATAAAGTTCGCCGTAACACGAAGTTAACCATCTACAAAACGTTGATTAGACCGGTCGTCCTGTATGGGCACGAAACATGGACCCTACGTGCAGAGGACCAACGCGCCCTTGGAGTTTTCGAACGGAAGGTGTTGCGTACCATCTGCGGCGGAGTGCAGATGGAAGACGGGACGTGGAGAAGGCGAATGAACCACGAGCTGCATAAGCTGCTGGGAGAACCAACCATCGTCCATACCGCGAAAATCGGGAGGCTACGGTGGGCGGGTCACGTCATCAGGATGTCGGATAGCAACCCGACTAAAATGGTTCTCGAGAGTCATCCGACCGGTACAAGAAGACGTGGAGCGCAGCGAGCTAGGTGGGTCGACCAAGTAGAGGACGATCTGCGGACCCTACGCAGAGTGCGGAACTGGAGACAAACAGCCATGGACCGAGTGGAATGGAGGCGGCTACTATGTACAGCAGAGGCCACCCCGGCCTTAGCCTGACCGGTAAGGTAAGTAAGCAACTGACCACCCGTGGCACTCGCATCGTTTTAGCTCGAGTTTGACGTTTGCCCACTACCGCCACCTAGTTAATGGTCGGCCAAACTCAGTCCTTTTAGCATTGGGCGAACATGTTTCCGTGACTATGATTTGATTCGAAAAATGTTCGAAGTGTTACGTCTGTTTGTCTGTGGTATTAGGTCATCTGATTTTAGTAATGGAATAACATCGTTTTAAAAATTATTTTTTTTTATTTTCAAAGGTGTCTATATGTGACTGTTGTTAAACCTCGACAATAAAATTTCAATGTTTTAAATTAATTATGTCACATAAAAAATGATAAACGTATCGTAAGCATTCGGGGCAAGATGGCCACCTGTGGCAAGGTCTATGTCGCCATCCAAAAACCAATCTAAAGCAGCCTCAGAACTGTTATTAATGTTTAGAGGTACTGCAAAACCACAGAAAATTGCTTTTTCATATTAGTTGGAGCAGTTAAAATTAACTGCGATGGAGATGATACCTCAGAACAACTTTGAAGTTATTTGGTGTTGAACGGTGATTGGTTTCATTGAATATTTTGGCGAAGGGCTGAAAAATCATAGCTAAAACCGCCATAAGAGGATTCGTTACAAAACGTTGAATTACAGTATAATGCAAGAAAAAACCTAGTAATGTATCTGCAGATAAATCGTATCGAAAAAAACAAGTTTGCAGAAAAAATGGACCAAATCATAGAACATTTTAATAGAAATTTCTATCAATTTTATTTCAAACATTATCATAAAGAAAATGTTGGCAAATACCACACCCTCTGTAGGCAAAGCGTTGCGAATGATTCGTCCTTGATTTATTGAACGTTGGTGTTCATTTTTAAATTAAAGAATGGTATGCTGCCTAGATATTTGTGTGACCGAATTGAAAGAGGAAGTGACATTCGTAGTTATAACACTAGAAACGCGGATCAAATACGAACTCCCCACTTTTTGCATGGTGCTTCACAAAATTCCTTGTACTACAAAGGTATAAATGTTTTCAATTCGATGCCTGACCACATCACGAATGCAGCAACTCTATCACAGTTTAAGAGACTATGTATTTCACACGTAAAAGCTGCTTTTTGAACAGCTACTCTGTTGACTTTTTATTCTTGACTAGATTTTGTATCTTGACGAAGTTTACCAACGGATATTTTTGTGGACAAATGATATTTTGTAACAGGAGGCACGAACAAACTATAACGGTCGCCCCGATGATGATGATGGATTTTATATTTGTTCACATAGGGTGCGGGCACCGGTTTTGGCCAGTCTAAGGGAAATCATTTTTATGAAAATAACCAATCCATCTATCTATATATATAAAAATGAGTTTGAAATACCGTTGAGGCAACAAAACTCAAGAACGACTGAACCGATCAGGATGACTCTTGCATGGTTTGATTTGTATTCGTGGTGGCTGTGTTTATATGTACAAAAAGTTGCGATAAGTAACTATAAAAGTAAGAAAATTGATAAATTACTGATTTTTTCATATATTGGGAAGGAAATTAACACGATCGAAATGAAACCAATCTAGAGTGCGGTGCTATTTTGAGCACAACAGTTGTCAAACCACCACAAGACGGCAAGACAAAGTTTGCCGGGACAGCTAGTAATCCAATAAAAACTACCAATGTGTTAAATGAAAGGTTTCGATCTATACTTTATTAGAAAAATGCAGAAATCAAGCTAATACTTGATTTTTGTATTAAAAATGGCACTGGCCAAAATAGAAGCATTGCCGCAGTTTTGGCCATATTCTCAGCTTTGGTTTCTATTTTGGCTAATCACGTGTATTTCTTATGGGAGTGGCCAAATTAGAAGCACCCTGGCCAAAATAGATATATGGGAGCTGATTTTTTAAGGAATTTTTTTTTTCTTCCAGTTTTTAATCAAAATGTATGGTTTTCACAGCTGTAATCATCATATTATATTAGAATCTACTAGTAAAAAATAAATTTATATCAATTTAGATCGTAACAGGCGAAATACCGCACTATGGCCAAAACTCCGGGCTGGCCAAAACTGAAGCTTCTACCCTAGTATTATTAACTGAACTTATTTTGTGTAGTCTACAAAAGTTTGAGTCTCGCGCGCGGTGACAGGTATAAATGACATTTTTGTATTTTTTTTATCATATGGAATATTTGTACTGTTGAAGGATTCTGTAGATTAGTAGTGAGTTGTCTAGTTGAATGTCGGGAATTTCTTGAGAATGAGAATATTGCCGACTGTTTTGACATCGCGCGAACGTCATGAATCCTCGCAATATTTTTGATTTTCTGATCTTTCATGATCACTAGTAACGCTTGCAAACATCTGTAGTTGAGAGCAGCAGTATTTTGAAATTTATGTTTTCGTTGTATAGTATGACAAATTATAATGTTGTTTATATCTGTAATAAGAATCAGACCGTATTTAGTTTGCAAATCTGATTTCATTGATCATTATTAATAATTATCTTAAAGATAAAGGGCGAACACGATCATATTGCCACACAGAAAATGTTGTATAACTTTTGATTGCGTTCGTCAAAATAGCTAATTTTTTGAGCATGAATAGTATATTATGTGTAGTTAATACCATAAAATTTTCATTAAAATCGGTTGAGTATTGGCGCATATATTGTCGATATCATAAAATGAGCCCTGGGCTTTGGATCAATATTGTCTAGGGAAGAGTGTCTTCTGAGGGCCCTCTTGTTTCACTTGTTGCTAGTGTTGTTAAACCATATTTCTTTATTACTTTATTGTTATTTTTTCTGATATAACAACATTAGATTAATGGGTGCGACAGGAGTGACCATCAAAGCCACTTATGTCCCAGGATAATTCGATCCAATAGCCAACGGCTTCCTCAATGGCCGACTGGGTGCGTGCTTTGGGTGGCGGATTTAAGCAAAGGAAGGGGAATCATACTTCGATTGACTTCATCGGATAAAGTGCCATCCGATAAGCGTTCTTGTATGAATCACCTTCCATCGTCTCGCAGTCAAAATTGAATTTAATAAAGCAAATAAATGTTAAAAGACTTAAATACTAAATCAATTGTATTACATATTTGTCCTCATTTCAACTCTAGACATTATTTTCATTACTGTATTAGTTTCAATATTTAGTTATAAAATTTGAGAAAAAGTATAGCTACATGACTGCCAGACGACGTGGACCACATTGAGGAAATAATTATATAATAATAATAATTATAATTAGTCGATATAGGGTAGTTGGACCATTAGGGAGGGGCCTCTATTTTGAGCATTTTTCTGCTGTTGCTCGGCCGGTTGCACTGGTTGACTGTATTTCTTTTGCGCGATGAGATACTTGCATTATCTACCCGAGCACGAGAATTTGGGTCAGTTGGTTCGATGTTGATTGGGTTGTGCCAGGGGAATGCCTGAGATGGTTGCCACTGCCCAGATAGTTCGGCTTCCTAATCAAATGTTGAAATTTTTAAAGGCCCAGCTATGCTGCAAATACAAAATATTTTATTTTCTTGCAAATTAAATATAATCAAAAATACTTTAAATTATGATTGATATTCGTGATGTTTTTTTTCCTGTTTGATCACATACACACTAATACTAAAACAGTTACTGCTATTATTTATAAACATAAACACTAAACACATAATAATTACTAATCAATTTTTCCTTCTTTGTTTTTCTCTATTAAATTTTGCATGGTTCGCATCCTTGCGAAACATTAACGGTGCATGAGCACAAGCTTTTTCAGATTAACATATGGAAGATCTTCGAAAGACAACCAGAAGCTAACAAACACAGTATATGGGGAAGTATCATCGACATATGTAAGTAAACAAATGTAAAATACTCTCCATTCAACCTGAATTCTAAGCGTGCAAAGGTAAATAACTAACATACGGCGGGAAACAATAATTTATCAGGAAACTAAGTGGATGGAAAATTATTTTTCGCAGTGTAAATGAAAATTTAACTAAAGTTACGCGTACGAATGAATAACTAGTTTTCAAGTAGTTTTCTTCTTTTTAAAAGCTCTAATTCTCTTTTTTTTTTGCAAATTTGTGGAGCTTTTGCAACCGAATAATAGCATTGATATTGTCAAGTCCGTACTAACTCCCGGCCCGAGTTGCAACACTTAATTGTGCTTATATAGTTCCGAAGCTAACGCGTGATCAATAACGTCAATGCGTCTCGACACGACACCTACTTCTTTGACTAAGCTGGACAACATTACTTATGTATGACAAGGAAAATATTTCTACGTTTTTAAATGTTGGTATTATATGAAAAGTGAGGGAGTATGACGTGTTTTCTACAAGAAAAACTAGTAGGACTGACAGAACAATTCGAAGATTTAACCGTATATTGCCTGGATCTAGGAGCATTTTCTGTTAGGTGCAAATGTTTATTAGTTATGAAGCTAATACGTTATCAATGAGACCAATTAGTCTGGACATCTTAAATAATAATCTGCAATGAATGACGCAAAAACATTATGACCAGCAATTACTGACATAATGAACATAACTACTTGATATAACACTTCAATAGAGTAGATGCTACATATTTGATATGGGGCAAAACAGTAACGCTACTTAAGTTTGGGAATCTAAGGCAACTAACTGACAAATTGACAAGGACCTAACGTACAGCATGGACCTTACTACAGAAACCAATTTCATACTGTCTACCGTATTTGCATTATTGTGTCTCAAGTCTAGTCCAATACCTTTCCCCAACCTATATCATTACCCTTCCGATGGTGTTCATGTGGTCCGCACGGACTATTACGGCCATTACCCCTCCTTGATCTTCGGCATTGGATTGACTTGCGCTCTTATTGCCCCACCAACTGCTGCAAAATGAAAATGAAATGATATCATAAAATGAGATTTTAGAAAATTTGTGCACCCATTTCAAAAAATTACTTAGGCTATAACTTTTTTGTTACCTCATCAAAACGTTTGAAAATTTCACTCGATATTCTTAACATAGTATCAATTAAGTGGTAAAAATTTGATCGAAATCGGTTCAGTACTTTTTCCAGTAAATACCAAAAGCTCAAATCGCTTCAAGGTAAATTTTAGGTATTTTTTGACCATGTTTAGTTCCGCGTGCACTATTTTGACTGTAGAACTGGTAACACTGTCCCGATTTTTATAAAACTTTGACAGTGTAAAATTGTTGTGTTAAACTGTTTACAGTGAAAATTTCAGCCATTTTTGTTGAGTACTTTTAAAGTAAGAGCAGTTTGACTTTCACTATACCAAAAATCACATCTGCTTATTGTGACATAGTGCGACATATATGGCTATAACTTTTTAATGGTATGATCAAATTGAATGAAATTTTGACAAACTACTTCTACATACATAAAAATTTTCATTAAAATCGGTTTAGTATTTTTGGCGCCAGCGTTGAAACGACAAAAAAGAGATATTTTCCAAAATGTTTGCACAAGATTCTCAAGTGGCAATTTCCTTGTTTCAACGATATCTCCGCCAATAATCAACCGATTTTAATGAAAATTTTATGGCATTAGCTACACATAATATACTATTCATGGTCAAAAAATTAGCTATTTTGACGAACGCAATCAAAAGTTATACAATATTTTCTGTGTGGCAATATTATCGTGTTCGCCCTTTATATCGTCTAACTCAAGCCTTTGTAGGGGTATGTGGAGGGACCACCATCATCATCATCATCATCATCACCATCATCATCATCATCATCATCATCATCATCAACGTTGCTTAGGGATTGAAGCACACTAATTGTAAAAAATTTGCTCTGTGGCCATCTTGCCCCATATGGCAAAAATTCTATGTCGAAAGTAGTATTTTTCAAACGAATTTATTTTGCATTCGTAGTGCAGCATAAACTGCTTTTTTGTGT
>NC_085137.1:513196783-513221783 GCF_035046485.1 Aedes albopictus | reverse complement strand
TTGTAATAAGCTTAAAATAAAAAGATCAGGTGCGCTGGTTTTGTTTATGAAGAGATTTGTGCGCTCGAAATCGTGAGTAGGTGCCAAAGTCGGACATTGTGGCGGATATTTTGGGATTCTAACAAGTCTGTCCTTAAAAGATCGAATGGGACAAAACGTCGAATGGGCAAAGGGTCTAATGGGATAAAAGGTCGAATGGCACAAAAAGTCGAATGGAACAAAATGTCGAATGGGCAAAAGGTCTAATGGGATAAAAGGTCGAATGGACAAAAGATCGGATGGGACAAAATGTCGAATGGGACAAAAGACCGAATGGACAAAAGGTCGAATAGGGCAAAAGGTTAATGGTCTGTTCCAATTGGAGAATTAAAATTTTCACTTAAACTGTCAGTATACACTTAATTCAGATTGCCGGGATATCAGCATTTTTCCATTCTTTTGCCGAGATTTGCACAGCCGAGTAATCAGCAAACAACAATTTTGCTGAGATCTCAGCATTTTTGACAGTTCATTGCTGAGCTTCGGCAATCGTTTTGCTGAGAGTCAGCTAACAAATGTCACTTTTTGCTGGGATATCAGCTGGTAGTTTTACTGAGCAGACGGCTGTGCGCGTTTTTGCCGAGCCCGCAAATCTGTTTTGAGTGTGTACGATATTAATTCCATAGGAGAACTGTCAAGTTTAAATGTTGAAGTGTCAAATTTAAGTAAAAAATAATTTTTATTCGCCTATTATAACAGACCCTAAATAGGCTGAAAACAATTTGGAAGACATGAAAAAGTGATCAGAATTTAACAGAAAAACAATTAAAATTCCGATAAAAAAGAACCAGTGATACCAAAATTATTCAATAACTTAAAAAAAATATTGAAAGATAAGAAAATTTCTACTTAAACTTACAATACCTTATATGCAGCAATTTATAACCGCATTGCCATTCGAAATAGATGCCCATAAACGGTAAAAAGTAATGTTATTCATTGAAGTTAAATGTGAATTACAATATTGCTAGAAAGAACAGCCTTTGGGTAGAAGAAAGATGAATCATAGATTGAAATATTGTCATTTGAAACACCAATCATTATATCGATTTAATAAAGCCAAACAGTCTATGAATGGAAGAAGAACAAATCTCTGGCTAGCATATGAACAGACACAAAGAAATTATTCAATTATACAGAATAATTCATAGGATCTTTCGTCCATTCGACCTTTTGTCCATTCGACCTTTTGTCCCATTCGACCTTTTGTCCCTTGGAACATTTGACCATCCAACCTTTTGTCATTCGACCATTAGTCCTTCGACCTTCTGTCCTTAAGCCCTTAAACCAAGAAACATAAGATTATCCTATTGTTGGTAAAAAGTGTAATAGAAAGTCAAGTCAAGTAGCTCCGTAGCTTGGAGGAAAGAAGCACCCGTCTGGCGAATTGGAAGTCGTGGGTTCGATTCCCACCGGAGCACGTGAATTTCTTTTCATTCATATCTCAATTTGTTCATCAAACACGTATTTCTGTTACGTGGATGAATGTCAGAGCAATCAAACGTAGTAATTTCCACTTGGCTGGGTTAGCCAAAGCAAATTTCAGGAATAAAAATTTAAATCTTCTATTCTAACAAATTCCACTTTGTTTTGGAATTTCAAAAGCAAACACACCCAAACAGACGTAACATTTAGAACATTTTATTCAAAAATCTATCACCCAGTTCACACTACTGGTGAACACGTTTCTCGAAACACTGCTGTGTGCAGTATCTCCAGCAGAATGCGCTAGTGTGAAACGTCAAACGCGAACAAAACTATGCGCGCACCACAGGTTGCGGAGTGAGGTTACAACTTAATAGAGTTAAAATGATCGTTATAAGCGTGGTCGATGAAAATTTCTTACCGTCTACGCCCGTTGGTTTGAACGACACCTCATGCAAACCAACGGGGTTCATTTTTTAATTTGAACTTCTATTCTAGTAACCCTGTGGGCATCGAAAAACACACTGATGGTAACCCTTTTTGCTGTTTTGTTTTGATTCTGCGTTCCGTTTCACCCCGTTCCATGAGCAGAATGACGTTTGAACCATGTTTAGTTTGAACAATGTGCAGATTGAGGGGGTCAAATTAAAAAGTGTTCAGATTAGATGAGGTAGACGATATGTGCTACGTCTGTTTGTCTGTGGAAAAAACTTAGTAATTTAGATAGGGTTTTGGTTCCCTTATTAAGCATGTGGCTCCTATTTTCATCCCACGAAGCGTTGTTTGTTTTGTTTCTTATTTTTGTTTTTTTTTTTGTTAGAAGTGAGCACCCATGAAAACAAAAAGAACGGAATCGGTGCCGTATTCGCTTGTTTTCAAATAGGATGCATATTACTGAGATTACTGATGGCACACATACCCGAAAGTCCTTTTTTTTTCTCTAGTCGTGCAAGCTTTTCATATGCCTTCCAAACTCCATAAAAATGTCAGAGATTCTGCAAAACATTCGTCTGAAATTTTCGGCAACGGTTAAAAATCATGGAGAGCTTTCTCAAGATTACACAAGAAATTTCTCTAAAAATTTCAAAAGCATTATCGCCATGACCTGAAGTTTTTTCGACAGTTTTAACCCTTTATAAGGCCGAGAAAACCAAGCACGGAATTCACTCGTTCTTCATTGGAATATAAAGTACAAGTGGTGTAATGAAAAAAATGTTTTTATTTTCAAAAAATTCGATGGTCAATTTTGTATGAAAAAAATGGTCTAAATTTTAACTTTTTGTCAACAAAGTTTAAAATGTTGTTATTTTGTGATGCGTTTAGGGGCTGTCCATTTATTACGTAAGGGGATTTTTGCGATTTTTCGACACCCCCTTCCCCCCTTGTAAGATTTTTTGTATGAGAACCCAAATATTTTTGTATGGCGCGTAAGATTTCTCAAACCCTCCCTCCCCCCATAAACCCTTACGTAATTAATGGACAGCCCCTTATCAGTCATGCTGATTTTTTGACAGGTTGTTGCCCCAATATTCATGAGTTACATGTGTGGATTTGAACTCGATTGGTTAATTATTTTCGAAGATATTGCAATTTTAGTACATGCCCATTTATTATAGTACATTTTTTCAAAAGGCTGAGTTTCTAAAAGTAATGAATCAATCAAGTTGAAATGTTCTCCACAAGTAAAAGGAACATAGGCCTTTCATTTCTCATCATTCGATTTTCAATTCGCTCACCACAGCAGAAGTTCGAGCTTATAAACCTTTATGCACTCAAAAACGGCAGTTTTTTGAGAGACATTTTGTTCTAAAAAAGTCCATTCATATTTGTTATGCCTCATAAAAAAATCATGAGTGTTCACAAAGGCTTAATGTGCCCATCAGTTAAAACAGAAGTTGTAAAAGTTTTCTAAACGAACAGAAAAAATATGTGTATAAGGTGGCAATATAGTTGCCACTGCCTTATAAAGGGTTAAAGAAATGATTGGAAGTTCGGGAGATAATTTCGGATGCTACGTCAATTTTTCCCCAGAAATTCGTAATAATGTATTATTTAAAAATTATACCACTGTATTCTGTTCCAAGCATATTGTTTGTAATTCCTCGTAGAGTTCCGCTAGAAATCTACTTAATGTAAGGAAATTCTCCTGAAATTTTGCCTTTTTTTCTAAATTACAGTGACCCCACACCGATGAATCACCTTAATTTTTGTACACTATTTATGAATCACCATGTTGATCAAATGGAGTGATCCATAAACTGTGGTCATTTTTGCCGATTCATAAATTGTGGGGTCACTGTATGTCTCTCAGAAGCCTATTATGAATTAGCTCAGCTCTAGAAATTATATCAAACTTGATCAAGGTTCAATCCCTGAAGCCCAAAAAGAGGAATGTCATCGATGGCTATAGTTGTGTTCTAAAATAATAAAAAAAACGGCTTAATGAGATAAGAAATTATGTTATGTTGGCAATTATAACAAGACAAATTAGCTGACTATGACACATGCTATGCAATCGTACCTTACTCCACTCCCACATAAAGGCCAGGTAGCATGGGAGATACGAGATAGTACAGGTAGGCAACAAATCATCTCAATGACTAGTGCCATCACTTGCATGATCAGGTATCAATCGCTCTTCTGATTCAATTACCGATAGAAGCTTTGTTTCATTTCCGAGCTCAGCCAGTTTAAAATCACATTAGTTGCTGAAAAAAAAAACGCGTTTTGACTCACTTCCAGTATAAGTGGTGAGCTCGTTTCATAAAAAAATAACAAAAAGATGCGGATCACCCTCAATTTGATTGTTGGGATGTTTTTCTGTCTATGTTCAATTCATTCATCAATAAAGCAAACTACTGTTGGTTATCGTTTAATCTCTTTCAGTGTTAAATCGAAACCGTCTGAATGGGTTTAAAGATCCCTTCTTCTCGAGTTTTACTTTCAACATCGATGTATCGATTGCGGTCTTTCTATTTAGCAAAAGATATCTAAATTCAACGGTATGGATGGATATGTTTGCAGCAAAAGACCTACCCCACGATGATAGATCAGATCAAAGCGAAGAAGAGATGAAAACTAGTGATCATTTCGCGCGCGCAGTAGTTCCTGCTCGAAGCGCGAGTTTGATGCTAACGGTTTCTCCGACAATTTGTCTCGCGGGAAACAGATGCAATGCACGCTTTAGAACAACTCACGGAGATTACATTTCGGTGGTAATCGTCTTAGAACAACAGATGCCAATATGATCTTCTCCGGGGAAATTTACTTTGATGTCTATATAAATGTAATTGATGAGTGATGGCTCAATTTAGTCTGTTTAGATCTTTCAATCAAAGAAGTAATACTTTCCAATGAGTTTCTCGATTGTACCTTTCCTAATGTGTTCAGTATTGGCAGAATACATCCCAACGGAATTGAAGGTGGACAAAAACCTAGTGCTTTCTTCAGTTTACGATGCAATTCGAGAAAATGGTGATCGTACGTTGAAGATCGATCCAATAGACGGTCGAAATAAACGGAACATCAACTATTACACTTATGATGATTACAAAAGTGATGAGTGAGTAAAGTGTTACACAGTACATACTAGAAATGATCGCGACTAATCGAATTTTGTGATCGTCAGTTTAATTCCCAGCTATGGTGAGGTGATGCATGCCACCCCGATGAAACAGCAATGCAAATCGGATCCCCACGGTGTTCAGACGATCTCCATCTCGGACACGCACAGCTGGTCCAGCATGGGTTCCTCCATTCTGAAGTATCTGATGATGGCAATGGCGTTGATCGCCCTTCCGGTGTTACTGTTCCAGGCCTTCATCATACCGTTGAAGGTGTTGATGGGACTGAAAACTATGGCGTTCGGAAATACGCTACTTTTGGCAACATTTCTCTGGCGATACCTTACCAGACCTAACAATGATAATCAGGGGGAGGACAACGATAACGATCGTGATCATGGAACGAAGGATATCGCCAATGAGGTCGAAGATCGCTTCTACTATCCTTTCAATACGGAAGATCTGGACAATCTGAACGAAGGTGAAATCAAAACCATACTCAAGTTCATTAAGATGAAGAATAAAAAGTGGTGATCTGTATTGAGAATTGCCAGAACATAGTCGCATATCATTTAAATCCACTTTTAACTAAATAGATCATAACTCAAATGCAGCATTCTACTACATACGTAGTCATTGTCATACTCTTCTTCATAGTGTCTTCAGGGATGTGATATCGGAATTGATTCACCACCTCAAGCATTCACAGCAGCATCACCTTTTTATTTTTCCGCTTCAGAAATGTCATCACAGCGCGGATGTCAGTCTCGTTCATGTCTTTGAAATCCTCCGCCTTGAGCGGATCGAGGCCAAGAATTTTGGTTTTTCGCTTAGCAGTCGGTAGCCGCGGTTCGACTTTTTCTTTACTCTTGTGATGATTGTGGTTATGGTTATGATTGTTGTTGTGATTATGATTATGGTTATGGTTATTATTGTGATTGTTGTTATTATTGTGATTATTGTTATTATTATTATTGTTATTGTGATTATTATTATTATTGTTGTTATTATTATTGTTGTGATTGTTGTTATTGTTATTATTGTTATTGTTGTTATTGTTATTATTGTGGTTGTTATTGTTGTTCGTGTTGGTATTAGTATTTGTATTGGTGTTAGTGTTAGTATTAGTATTGGTATTAGTGTTAGTGTTGGTATTGGTGTTAGTATTTGTATTAGTGTTAGTATTACTGTTACTACCTCCCGCCGTGAGATTGGCATAGTATAACAGTAAAGGAAACCAGTAGGGGAACCCACTCCACGTTTCAATGTTTTGCAACTGTTGAACTGGGTTAGACACGAGTTGAGTGATTGGCTGTGTTATCGGTTGTTGAATGTTGTTTGTGTAAAACGGTGAACTGATAGCGGCCAGACCACCCAACAGACCACCAATTGTACTACCGGCACCGCCTGATCCGTACCCATAGCCTCCGTGACCGTGACCATGATCCTTTCTCATCAAATATTTAGCAGCCATGGCTCCCAATGTGACGGCATTAGCCATTGCCATCATCTTCAATCCGATCAACAGCTTCAATGGGATCACCACGTAATTGATGACGAGCGCCGGCAGCCCAATTGCAAGCATCGCGATCAGGAGGTACTTCAGCGAAGATACGATCATCGATCCAATGTAGACCAACATGGTTTGACCATGCTGGACGCCTCGTAAATCTGGTTTCTTCACTTGTTCTACGATGAATGGCGAAGGCAACAGTGGATATTCATCGTAACTAGGAGAGAAAGCACCGATCATTTTTTCGTACAACACTTCTTGTGAATCTGTTCCATTGAATACGTACTTATCTTTCATAGGAAAACCGACACTGAAATTGTCACCAAATTTTCGCTTTTTCTTCACAGGTTGACCATAAATCCCCAAGTCAGTTGAGTGAACCGATGGGATTATGGCGCTTTCTGCAAAATCACTTATCGGGTATTTATGATCGACGTGGTTACTAATAGGATCCACATAGGCACCATCACCGATTGTGGTCACTGAATGGCTGGATGGCACAAAGTATGCTTTCGATTCCACTATGGCCACCAGGTACGCCAACACGGCGAACGATTTGAACTGCCAGAAGCACTTTTGATAACCGCACTGTTCGCACATTGTAACGAAGTAGATCTTCCGGAATTTCTCGATTAACTGAACCCTGTTGGTAGTGAAGGGTCTATATTTATATATGCTCCTACAGGAAAGAACTAGACCTTAGATCGAACTGTAAATCAATTATCGGTTCGTGGGATGATTGATCAAAATTAATATCGTAGGGTGAGCTGCGTGAAAAGAATAGAGGATTGGTTCTAATCACATTTAATTCGGTTGGTTGGCGGCTAACGCCATTGTACTGGTATGTAACAAGCATGAAAATGATGCTACCTAGTATGTGTATTTGCAGGTCAACGATGGTACGTACGTTTCTCATTCTCACTCACTTGAGCTAGCAATTCAAAGAAAGAAAAATTGATAAAACAATTACGAAGATTTCTAGGTCATTGGGTTGGTGAAGGTTTTCATGAAGGCATCAGCAAGAACAAAACATGGGATATGACTTCGCCAAAGCAAGTGCCAGACAAAAGTTTCCATTATGCTTTCTTTAAGAGTTTCCTATAATTCTTCTAGAAATTCTTTTTTAACGCCCATAGAATTCTATGGGGAACTTTTAAGAATTTTGAGCAGGCGTTTTATCAATAATCACTTCAGAAGTTTTACAAGGAATACTGAAGGAATTCCTTCTGCAGGAATTTTCCATACATAAATTCGTCTTGGAATTCCACGTATGTAGTATTTTGTTAGACTAGTTTCTACACTTTTCATCCCATTGTAATTATGCATCTCTATGAATTGTTCAGATAGGTATATTGCTAAGGTATGTGTCGGTAGGTTAACAGAAAGAAATTATCCTGCAAAACCAGTAGAAAGTTCATCAAAAAATTTAACAGAAGCTATTTCAGTAGTTCGCTAAAAATTTCATCAAAAACTTCTGCGGGATGGAGCAAGTTCGACGTCGTTGAACAGGACTTATATGACGTCTAACATATGCCACGAGAAATTGTTACGTGAGAATGCGACTTGCGAACCCCTGTGCAGTGTCGGAGTTATTTGTGTCCATGTATTGTTTCTTCGTGTTTCTCTATTCCGTTCTGTCAGCCAAGTCACAAAACAGAATTGATTGATGCACCAAGCGAAAAGAAGAAGAAGTTTTGACATCCAAGCGGTGTGCCGTCGATGAGATCCTCGTCGCTGATTGGTCGATGGGTGTAAACGGCACACCGCTTGGATGTCAAAACTGCTTCTTCTTATCGCTTGGTGCATCAATCAATTGTGAAAACAAGAGACAGAACGGGCGCATTGGAATCCAACCGATTCCTATGTGGAAAAACACCGAAAGTGTAAGTTTTTTGTATGTTCTTACATATATATTTATACCTAATAAAATGTTGGGCCCATATAGCCGAGGCGGTAAACGCACGGGTATTCAGCATGACCATGCTGAGGGTGACGGGTTCGATTCCCGGTCGGTCCAGGATCTTTTCGTAAAGGAAATTTCCTTGACTTCCTTGGGCATAGAGTATCTTCGTGCCTGCCACACGATATACACATGCAAAATGGTCATTGGCAGAGGAAGCTCTCAGTTAATAACTGTGGAAGTGCTCATAGAACACTAAGCTGAGAAGCAGGCTTTGTCCCAGTGAGGACGTTACGCCAAGAAGAGAGAGAAAATGTTTCATAGCTTTATAGCATGCGGCAAACAGAAAAAATCATCGTTTCATTTGCCCTGCTGAGAGAGCGGTGCCCAAATATGTTCTGTACTTAACACTACAAAGACTTTCGACGTTCATCATGGCCGAGTCAACCAAACCCGACGGAGCGGAGAATGTTACCTGTAGCAGCAAAGGTCAACATTGGATGATGCGTCTTCAAGAAGCTGGACAACGCGAGACTAGAAGCAACTGGCCGATCTACAAGTCATATTATTTGCATCGTAGGGTCAAACGCGAATTAGTCGCATAGCCCGTCCCAAAAGTTTCTATAGATGTTATTTTAATGCTAACGACTAGTTATTTGCTACATGCTACGGTAATCTAGTAATTCTCACGTAAGCTCATCGGTTGTTGACGATGAGAAAGTAGAAAAACTTCGGCATGTTTCCAATACGAAGTGTTACGGGGGGAGTGTTACGTGAGAATGCGACTTGCGAACCCCTGTGCAGTGTCGGAGTTATTTGTGTCCATGTATTGTTTCTTCGTGTTTCTCTATTCCGTTCTGTCAGCCAAGTCACAAAACAGAATTGTGAAAACAAGAGACAGAACGGGCGCATTGGAATCCAACCGATTCCTATGTGGAAAAACACCGGAAGTGTAAGTTTTTTGTATGTTCTTACATATATATTAGGGTGGCCCACACTTATATGAAAAACAAAAATTTCGAAAAATACCAAGTCTTACCTCCTCAATCAGTTGTTTTGCACTCCCAGAAGCTACGTTCAAAATTTGAGTAAAATCGGTTGAGCCTAAGGGGGCGCTCAAAACGCTTGAAGTTTGTATGGGAAAACTTGGCCAAATGTATGCAGAAATTTTAAGTTTTCGAATTTTGCCGCTAGGTGGCGCTGTGAGCGTTCAATAATCAAACCATTTGGTATTATTGTAGGTGACTATATGCCAGAGAACTTTGTCGAAGACCGCGAAGTGATGCGACGGCTGTGAAAAAAGTTATACCCTATGCAAAGTGAGGATAAACTTTATTGTTATTTTTCTAATATGTACATGTAAAGGAATAATATCACATTTGGCCAAGTTTTCCCATACAAACTTCAAGCGTTTTGAGCGCCCCCTTAGGCTCAACCAATTTTGCTCAAATTTTGAACGTAGCTTCTGGGAGTGCAAAACAACTGATTGAGGAGGTAAGACTTGGCATTTTTCGAAATTTTTGTTTTTCATATAAGTGTGGGCCACCTTAAGGGGAAGCTTACCGGGCGGGCCGGTAAAACCCGACTTCGGCGCACGTTTCGATTTTTCAAAAATTAACGAAAAGAGATATCGAAATATAAAACAAATCACGCTGTGGCTGAGATGTTGGGCTTCATTTTCATAAAAAAATATTTGATTTTACTCAAAATTTGAAAAAACTGGACTCTCGGAAATACCAAAATTTTAGGATTAAAAACCACTCAAATGTCGGTAACTTTTGTGTTTGCACAGCGATTTCTCATAGAAAAACATGATTTTCATATAATTTTTTTGGCTCATTACAATCAGCAACTAATAACGAGTCGATTAGTATATAAATATTCATGGGTTTCATACAAAAACCAGCATTTAGCAGCATTTGTATGAAAACATTTTCTTATCCAACGCGCGCCACCGCGATCGGACAGCAGATAACGGTTTGTTGGCTTGCATGCGGGGGGCCACCATACGGTGATGCGTGGAAACAATAAAACAGATTTACCTTATTGAATGTTAGTGATGCTGACCTAGTAAAATGATGGAATATGAAATGATCACAGAAGCAATAATTGAATACATATTGGACGCTTCACATTGAATATTCTACATTACAGCAACGTTAAAAATATGTGGTTTTAGGTGTCATAGCTACATATAAATTTATTAGTTTCATTTATTAACTCTTGGAAAGCATCTGACTTGAGCACAGCAGATTGAATATACATGAAACTTCAATATTGGCATTGCGTAATGAGTACAGGTGACAAAAGTTCACATGAGAAGTATGATATCTTTAATCAATATTTATCGAAGTAATAGTTTGACATGTTGGATAATTGGTTGTTCTTCGATATTGGCAACTTTTATGCATTAGCGAATCCTTAATAAAAAAAAAGCCGCTGAGTTTAAACGCAGTTTTGACTACCGAAGTTCCTACTATCATACAATGAATAAAATTTGGATTAGACTGCACATTAGAGAGTCAACAATATTACTGGAAAATTTCATTCTGCAATATGGAAGAAAGAGTGCGCTTGGATTACATTGTTTTTTTTTTTTTATTTTCGTGAATTTTAGCTTATGCTCATATTTTACACAGTAACATGAATTAGATTAGAATTTTCTAGAAAAGCCGGTCGGTTAGTTATCTGATCTTGGTCATCGTTTTCTGGAGAAAAGTGTATTAGATTTCTGCAGACATTCCTTCTGGTTATTTCTTTTGAAATTCCATCTCAGAATTCTTTTTAGTGATGCCACCAGGAATTACTTCAGCGGATACCTCCAGGACTTTCTTCTGGGAATCGTCTAGGTATTCCTTACAAAAATCGTTCAGGAAGTACTATCAGAATTTGAAAAGGAAATTCTTCCAGAGATATCAACAGAAATTTCTTCCGTGATTTATCCAGGCGTTCCTTCCAGGGGTTCTTTCTAGGGATTCCTTCAGGAATTCATTCTGATAATTCCTCCAGGCATTCCTTCTGGAATTCCAGGTATTCAGTCTATTAATTCATTTTGAGGATTTCTCCAGAAGTTTTTTCGGGGGATTCCTCTAGAGATTCCTTCTGAAGATCCCACCATACATTCCTTTTGGGTATTCTACCAGGAATTTCAACCGATCCTTCTAGAAACTCCTTCTCCGTTCATGATTTTTCTAGGAATTCCTTCAAGGACTTCATAAGAAATTCTTTCTGATGATTCCTCCAAAAATACCTTCTGAGAAATTCCTCCAGACATTCCTAGGTACTTCTAAAATATATTTTGGGAATTCCTAAAAGAATTTCTTTCGGTATTCATCCATTTATCACCTTGAAAATCCTTCAGAAAACCCGTTCGGGGATTCCTGTTGGAATATCTTTCAGATTCAATCCATTAATTCATTCTGGATATTCCTCCTGGAATTGCTTATGAGATTTTGTCAGGCATTTCTTCCGTAATTCTTCCAGGATATACCTCCAGGAATTCAATCTAAAGATTCTTTGAGTTTTTTAGGGCATTCAACTAGAAATTCCTTCTTAGGCATTCAACTATAAATTACTTCTGAATTTTTTTCCACTAATTCCAGGAATTTATCCAGGATTCCCTTCTGAGGTTCATCCAGATTTTTTTTCTACAATTCCTCCAGAAATTCCAACATAAAAATACCAGGAATGCCTTATGGAGATTCCTCCTCGAATTCCTTCCGAGATTCATTTGAAGATTTTCTCGAAATTCTATCTGAAGATACCTCCAGGATTTTTCTAGCGAATCCCTCAAGGAATTCCTCCAGGAATCTCTTCCGGGATTTGTTCAAGCATTGCTTCCGTGTTTCAATCAGGAATTCCTACCAAAGTTGGTCCGGAAATTACTTCGAGGACTCTTCCAGAAATTTCTTCTGGGTTTGTTATAGGATTCCGCTTGGAATTCCTTCTGGGAGTCCTCTATGAATTTTATCGATGAATTCCACTAGAAATTTCTTTAGAAATATCTTCTGGGAGTTTCTCTAAAAATTCCACTTAGGAATCCTGCAGGAATTCTTTCAGAAATTCCTCAGGGATTAATCTTATTTTTTTTTCTGGGAATTCCTCTAAAATTATCATCCAAAAGACATCTAGGAACGCCTTCTAGAGATTCCTATAGGAATTTCTTCTGGGAATTTCTTCCATGATTAATTCATTTCTTTTGGAAATTCTTTCTGAGGATTCATTAAAGAATTCCTTTCGGAGATTCCTCAAGAAATTTTTTCTAGGATTCATCCAGTAAATGTTTCTGGGGACTCCTCTAGTAATCCCATACAGATAATGTCCAGGAATTCTTTCTGGACATCCCTCCAGGATTTTCAATTCAGGATTATTCTGAAAAGTGCATCTGAGGATTCCTTTAGTTAACCCTCTTGAGGATTCCTCTAGTAATTCTTCTCGAGATTTTTTTCTGAAATAAAAAACTCCTGGAATTCTTTCTGGAATACATCCAGGAATTACTAATGGTATTCGTCTAGGGATTCCTCCCGATGTTTGTTCAGGAATTTCTTCCAAAATTCTTCCAGGAATTCATCCAGAATTTCTTTTTTCAAGGAATTCTTTCTGAGGATTGCTCCAGAAATTGTCTGGGGATTTCTCCAGACACTCTTTCGTGGGAGTCATTTAGGAATTTCTTCTAAGGAATCCTTCAGAATTGTTTCTCGAACTTCTTTTTGAGTAACATTTAGGAATGCCTTCCGGTATTCGTCAAGGATTTTCTCCCGGGATTCGTCCAGCAATGACTTCCAAAACTCGTCAGTAATTACTTGCTTCATTCGTTCTGGAAAGCCTTCCGGGGATACCACCAAAAACTTCTTTCGTGATTCAAACAGAAATTTCTTCTGCGTAATCCTCTAGGAATGCTAGGATTGCCCCAGAAATTCAATCTAATGATTCCTCCAGAAAATAATCGGGATCCTATCAGGTGATTCTGCAGGAATTCCTTCATGGGAATACTTTCCAAATTCCTTCAAAGATTCCATCAGAAACTGCATTTGGTGATTTCTCCAGGAAATCCGTTAGGCGATTTCTCAGTGATTCTTCGGATGTTTCTTCCATGAACTGCTGGAACTTTAACGAGGAATTTCTTCTGGGATTTGCTGCAGAAACTCTTTCTGGTGATACCTATAGGAATTCCTTCCAAAATTCGTCTAAGCAAACCTTTCGGGATTACCCCCAGGAATGTTTTTCCGTGATCCATCCATAAATTCCTTCCAGTATTAATCCAGGATTTCGTTCCGGTTTTCTTTGGTATTCTTGCACAAAATCCATCTGGGGATTCCTGCTTGGAAATCTACCAAATTTTTCAGAAATTCCTACTGCAGATTTCCGTGTAAGAATTGATTCTGGGATTGCTTCAGGATCTGTCCGTGATCCTTCCAGGAATTCCTTCATGGGGATCTTCCAGAATTTTTCCCGAACTTCTTCTTGGTTTACATCCAGTAATTCCTTCCGAGATTCATCAATCAATTGCTTTCCTCCTCCAGAAATTCCTCCTGGGAGTTACTCCCAAGATACAAACATACATACATACATACATACATACAGACAAACATACCTCTCAGCAATTCTTTCAGGGGATTCCTCCAAAATTTTCTTTTAGGGATTTTTTTAATTCTTCAATTACGTAAACTAATTTACAGCACATTTTGTCCACTAAGGCACTACGTGAGCTATTCCAATTGGCGGCTTGCACTATACTGCGCCTAATTCTACTAAATCGAACTGGTTGCCTTTTGCGCTGCTGTCACTTTTCTACCCTGTACATGGTAGAATGATGAGCACGAGGATGTTGATGTGTGGCTGTTGTTCATTTTCCAGTCCGATTGTGGGTCCATTATGAGTTGCCGTTTAGCCGATATCCAAGTTTCCGGGTCCGTTAGACCATACGCTCAGAAGAGGGTCAGGTCAGATGTCAGCCGCTCTCGGGGAAATGAGCAACTGACGAAAAATTGCAAGTGCCGGGGCTGGGATCGAACCCATGACCATCCACTTATGAAGTGAACGTGCAGCCACTACGCCACGGACCTCGGCATTTTAAGGTTTTATCCAAGAATCCCTTCTGGCTATTTTTGCAAAAACTCATTATGGGGATTCATACAGGAATTTCTTCTGAGAATTTCTCCAGGAGTTTCTTCTGTGTAGAAGAAATTTTTTCTCGTGATTTCTTCAGGAACTCCTCTGGGGATTTCTACATGAGTTCCTGCAGATGTTTCCTCCATGGATTCTAACAACGAGTTCTTTATGAGGCTTCCTGTGGAAATTCTTACTGATAATTTCTCTGGGATATAACTCCAGGAATTCCTTGTGGGATTCCTTCAGGATATACCTCTAGGAATTCATGCCAAAGATTCCTTTAGGAATTTCTTCCGGGCGATATCCAGGAATTCCTTCTTGGGAATTCCTTATGAAAATTCCTCCAGAAACGTGTTATGAGTGTTCTTCCAGGATTTCAGGATTTTCTTCAGAAATTCGTTCTTGGAGTTTTATCTGGGGATAGCTCTAGAAATTACTCCCAGGATTCATCTAGGAAAGCCTTCAGGGCACACCTTCAAGAATTTCTTCTTTGATTCGTTCAAGCACTTCTTTCTCGATATGTTCGAGAATTCCTTATGAAATTCGCCCAGAAGTTTCTGCTTGGAATTCTGTCTGAAGATTCCTCCGCTCTGGAAACTCCTTCTAGGATTATTTGTGGGATATTTCTGCGTTAAATCATTCTGGGAATTTCCTCAGAATTTCCTTTTGAATTAAGAAAATCCTTCCGGGAATTCCTCTAGGAGTTTCAGGATTCATCTAAAAATTCCTTCGAGGGATCCCTCCAGAAATTCCTTCTCAAAGTTATTTCCGGTGATACCTCCAGGACTTTCTTCCGGGATTTGTCTGGAAATTCCTTACAAAATCCGGCCTGGCAATTCACCAGGAAATGCTACTGAGATTTTCTCATAATATCCTTCCAAGATTTGTCCAGGATTTTTTCCGTGATTCGTCCAAGAATTCCTTCCAAGATTAATCCAGAAGTTCCTTCTTGCCAATCCTCCTGGAATTCCTTCCTAGATTCCTCTGGGAATTTCTTTTGCAAATTCGTCAAGAAATCACTTCTGAGTGACATCCAGGGAATCCTTCTTGGGGACCTTCTGGAACTTCCTCTCCAGAAATTTATTCTGGGTTTTCTTCCAGTAATTCCCTCTGGCAATCATCTAGAGTTTTATTTTCTGAGATTCTCCTAGAAATAACATTCAAAAGACTCCAAGAAAGGATTTCTAAAAGAAATCAAAGAAGAAATTTCTGAAGATATTCCTAGAAGAGTTTTCTGCAAGATTATCAAGAAGGAATTTCTGGATGTCTCTTAGAAGAAATTCCTAAAAGATTCTCCAGAATGCTTTCCTGAACGATTCACAGAAGGAATGCCTACGGAAGAAATTGCTAGTCCCCCAAAAGAAATACCTTGTGGAATCCCCAAAAGAAAATCCCAGAGGAATCTAGGAAGGAATTCCTGGAGGATTGATTGCCGTGAAGGAAATTCTTGAAAGAATCATGGAAAAACTCCTTGAGGAACCTCAGAAGGAAATTAAGTTAAAACTCTCAGGAGCATTTCCTGGTATAACCCCGGAAGGATCGCCTGGATGGATTTTGAAAGGAATTTCTAGACGAATCCCAGAAGGAAGTCTTGGAGGTATCATCAGAAAGAACTTTGTGAAGGAATTTCTTGAGGAATATCTCAAAGTAATTTTTAGATGAATCCTGAAATTCCCAAATGCATTCCCAGAAAGATGTCCTTGATTATCCTTTAAAAGGATTTTCTGGGGAAATTCCCAGGATGATTTTCTGCAGAAATAACCCAGAAAAAAAAACTAGAAGGAATTTCCAGAGCATTCCTCAAAAACGTTTCTGGGGAAATCCCAAAAAATAATTCCAGGAAGAATCGCCAAAGGAATTCCTGGAAAAATCTTCAGAGAGAACTCCAAGAAGAAATTTCTGGGCGAATTCCGCAAATACTTCATTCCAAATCATCCTGGTCGAATTTCAGAAGAAATTCTTGTATCCCAGGAAAAAAATCCTGGTGGTATTCGCTGAAGGATTTCCTAAATGAATCCTGAGTAATTTCTAGAGCTTTCCACAGATAGAACTCCACGAAGGAATTTTTGGAGCAATTCTTGGATTAACTTCGCAAGGAATTTCGAGAGAAACCATCAAAAGAAATTCCTGGAGGAATCCTCAGGAGGCATCCCGCCCGGATGTCGTTTGGATGAAATTACAAAGAATTCTCAGAAAAAAATCTTGGATGAATTCCAGAGGGGAATTTTGGAAGAACCCCCAGTAGAAGTTTCCGGAGGAATATTTATAAGGAATTCCCAAGAAGGAATTCCTCGATGTCTCCCGGAAGAAAATACTTAAGGAATCTTTAGCATGAATTCCTGGAGGTACTATATCCTGAAGGAATCCCACAAGGAATTCCTGAAGTTATCTCTAGATGTTATTTCTAGAGAAATTATTTGCAAGAATTTCCGCAGGAAGCCTCAGAAAGTACTCCTCGTTGAAATCCCAGCAAGAATCCCTGGAGGAAACATCTGAAGGAGCTCCTGTAGATATCTCCAGAAGGAATTTTTTAGAATGGATTTCTGAAGAAATCACGTGAAGAAATTTCTTGAGAAATACATAGAAGAAACTCCTGAAGAAATTCTCGGAAGACATTCCTGGATGAATCCCCATAATGAATTTCTGCAAGAAACGCCGGAAGGGATTCTTGGAGAAATACCTAAAAAAAAATCTTGGAAGGAATTACAGAATGTAAGCCAAAAAGAAGATCAAGAAAAAAAAATTCTGGAGGAGCCCCATGAGCCCCTGTTTGAATCTCGGAAAGAATTCCAGGACTTCTTATGGTATTTGTTTAGGAATTCCTTCCGTGATTCGTTCAAGAATTTCTTCCAAAAATTTTCCCGGAAGTCATCCAGAATGTATTTAAGGAATTCTTTCTGAGGATTCCTCCAGAAATTCTCTTGGAATTCTTCCATACATCTATCTTGGGAGTCATCCAGGAAATTCTTCTAAGTACTCCTCCAGATTTTTTTTTCTCGAACTTCTTTTTGGGTAAAACCCAGTAATGCTTTCTGGTATTCGTCAAGGAATTCTTCCCGGGATTCGTCCAGCAATGACTTCCAAAACTTGTCAGTATTTCCTTCCAGCATTCCTTCAGGAAATCCTTCCAGAGATACCACCAAAATATTTTCCTGGTTAAGTCCAGGACGTCCTTTCGAGATTGGTCCTGGAATTCCTTCCGAGATTCACCCGGAAATTCTTTCTGGGTAATGCTAGGATTGCTCCAGAAATTCAATCTAATGATTCCTTCAGAAAATACCAAATCCAGATTCCTTCAAGGATTCCATCAGGAATTGCATTTAAGGATTCCTCCAAGAATTCCAAGATTTGTCAGTGATTCTTCAGACGATTCTTCCATGGATAACTGCTGGGGTTTCAGCGAGGAGTTCCTTCTGGGCTTCCTGCTGACATTCTTTTTGATGATACCTACAGGAATTCCTTCCAAAATTCATCAAGCCAATCCTTTCGGGATTACCACCAGAAAATTCTAGCGAGTTCCGGCCTTGAATTCCTTCCAATAATAATCCAGGATTTCCTTCCGGATTTTTTTTTCAGGGGATTCTTGCAGGAATTTCTTCATGGGGCTTCTCCACATATTTTTTCTCCAACTTCTTTTTGGAGTAATTCCTTCCGAGATTAATCGTGGAATTCATCCTGGGATTCGTCATACGTGTATTCTTTCAAAATTCGTAAACTCCTCCAAGATTTCTTCCAGGAGTTCCTCCACGGATTCCTCCAGAAAATTCTACAGGAATTTTCCCGGAACTATTCCACGAAGAGTTTCTCCAGGATTTTTTCCAGGAATTTCTTCAGGAATTTCTTCAGAGATTCACTCATGAATTTCTTCAGAAATTTCTTTAAAAAACTCCTCCAGAAATTCCTTTAGGAATTGCTTCAGAAATTCCTTCAGAAATTCCTCCAGGAATTCCTTCAGAAATTTCTCCAGGAGTTTCTTCAGACATTCCTTCAGTAATATCTCCAGGAAGCCTCATATGTTTCTCCAGAAATTCCTCAAATAATTCCTCCAGGAATTTCTCCAGTAAATATTCCAAGAATTCCTCCAGAGATTCCTCCTGAAATCTCTTCTAGGAAAAATCTTTTAGGAATTTCTGCCAGAATCCCCCGGGAATGTATCCTGGAACTTTTGCAGGAATTCCGCGATAAAATCCTCCAGGGAATCCTCCACAGATTCCTACAGTAATTTCTCCATGATTTTTTCAGGAATTTCTTCAGGGATATATTTATGAAATTCCTCAAAAAACTCTTTTAGATTTTCTTCCAGGAGTTCCTTCAGAAATTCCTATAGTTGTTCCATCAGACATTCCTCCAGTAATTTCTCCAACAAGCCTCATATATTTCTCCAGTGAATAATTTAAGATTTCCTCCAGAGATTCCTCCTGAAATTTCCTGAAAAATCTTTAAGAAACGTCCACCAGAATTCCTTCCATATTTCCTCCAGGGATTTCTCTAGAAATTCCTCCACGGATTCCTAAAGGAATTTCTCCCAAAACTCTTCCACTAATTCCTCGAAGAATTCCGCGAGAAATTCCTTCAGGGAATCCTCCACGAGTTCCTTCAGAAATTATTCCATGATTTTTTTCCAGGAACTTCTTCAGGAATTCCTCCAAGGATTCATTAAAAAAAATCTTCAGAAATTCCTCAAGGAGTTCCTTCTGACATTCCTCAAAATAATCCTCCAAGATGCCTCCAAGGATTTCTTCCAGGAATTCCTCCACCGATTCCTCCAAAAAATCATAAAGGAATTTCTCCCGGAACTCTTCCTGGAACTCCTCCAGGAAATCCTGTAGGATTTTTTCCAGGAATTCCTCCAGGGTTTTTTCCATGTATTTTTTTTTCAGAAATTCCTCAAAACATTAAAAAAATATATCTCCAGAAATTACTCCAGGAATTCCTTCAAAAAATCCTCTAGAAGTTCCTTCAGACATTCCTCCAGTGATTTCTTCAGGAAACCATTTCGCCAGAAATTTCTTAAAAATACCTCCAGTAAATACACCAAAAATTTCTCCAGAGATTTCTCCTGAATTTTCTTGTAGGATTTTTTTTAGGAATATCTGCAGTATTTTTACCAATATTTCCTCCAAGGAATCCACTATAAATTGCTCCTCGGATTCCTCCAGAAAATCCTTTAGGAATTTCTCACGGAATTCTTCCAGGAATTCCTCGAGAAATTCATCCAAGGATTTTTCCACAGATTTCTCCAAGAAATTCTCAAGGAATTTCTTCAGGAACTTCTCCAGATATTCATCCATGATTTTTTTTAGGAATACCTCAAAAATTCTTCCAGAAATGCCTCTTTTAATGCTTTTAAAAAATTTCTAGAGATAGAACTCCAGAAACTCCTCCAAAGAACCTCTAGGAATTTCTTCCAGAATTCCCCGGGAATATCTTCCGGAAATCTTCCAAGAAAAATGTCTCCAGGAATTTCTCCAAGAATTCCTCCAGGAAGTCTAAAATATTTTTCCAAAAATACCTCAAAGAATTCCTGCGAAATTTCCTACAGGAATTCCTCCATTAATTCCTACAAAATTTCGTTCAGAAATTCCTTGTTAAATACCTCCTGAAATTTCTACAGGGATTGCTCCAGAAATTTCTGCAGGTATTCCTCAAGGAATTGCTCCTTGAATTTCTCTAGAAAATCCTAATGAAATTTCTCCCGGAATTCTTCCAGGATTTCCTCGAGAAATTCCTCCGTAGATTACTATAGGATTTTTTTCAGGATTTTTTTTTTCTGGAATTTCCTTAGGAATTTCTCCAGAAACTTCTCCTGGGAAAACACCAGGAATTCCTTTAGGTATTCCTCCAAGAATTCCTCCACGGTTTTCTCCAGAAAAAAATCTCCCGGAACTCTTCCAGAAATTCCTTTTGGAATTCCTCGAGAAATTTCTCCAGGGTTTTCTCCTTGGATTCCGCCAGGAATTTCTGCAGGAATTTCTTCACGAATTCCTTCTGGGATTCATCAATGAACTTCTTCAGATATTTCTCAAAAATCCCTCTAGAAATTCTTCCAGGAATACCTTTAAGAAATTCCTCGAGAAGTCCCTTCAAAAATTCCTCATGAAAACAGTAAATATTTTTCCAGAAATTTCTCAGAGAATTCTTTCAGGAATTTCTCCAAAAAAATCCTCTAGGAAATTCATGAGGGTTTCTTTTTAAGGATTTCTCCTGAAATTCTTCCAGAAATTCCTCCATGGACTTATCCTGGGGATCCTTCAGAGATTCCTCCAGGGATTAATTTTGAGCTGCAGAATGGTGAGTCGATAAAAGGAGAGCGTTCCTCCAGGGATTCTTCCAGATTTCTCTAGGAATTTTTCAGAGATTTCTCCTGAAATTTCTCTAGGGATTTATCCTGGAATGCCTTCACGGATTCCTTCAGGAATTCCTGCTAGGATTACAGCATGGATTTTTCCAGGAATTTTCCAAAGCTTTTTCCAGGATTTCCAATAATTTCTCTTTTTTTTTATTTAATAATTTAATTATTTTTAATTTAATTTAATTCCGTGTCGGGTATTTCCATCACTGCGACCATTTCTTTTATCTATTATGATATATGCCTCTGATAAGTTTTAATATAGCTATATATATCAGGATGACGTACCACTATTGTGAGTGATCGGCATCGTTTGATTAATAGCATTAACCCAGCATGGTACGACATTTCGAATGAACTGTCATATTTTCTTCCAAGAATTTCTTTAGAAGTTCCTCCTGTGTATTGCTCAAGATATTTCTTCTCGTGATTTCTTCAGGAATCTTTAAGAGTTTTTTTAGAGTTCTTTCTGAGGATTTCTACAAGAGTTCCTTCAGATGTTTCCTCCAAGGAATCCTGCTAGGATTTCAACTAGGAGTCCTTTCTGAGGCTACCTGTGGAAATTCATGCGGATAATATCTCCACGAATTAATTCTGGAGATAACTCCAGGAATTCATGCTGTAGATTCCTCTAGAAATTTCTATCAGGAGACATCCAGTAATTACTTCTTGGGAATTCCTTATGAAAATTCCTTCAGAAATTTCTTTGTGGGGTTCTTCCAGGTTTCCCCTTTGAGATGCATTCAAGAATTTTCTTCAGAAATTCCTTCTTGGAATTCTATCCGGGGATAGCTCGAATTTCTTCCGGGATTCGTTTAAGCGTTTCTTTCGTAGTTCGTTGAAAAAATCCTTCCGGAATTTGTCCAGGATTATTTTGAAGGAAGTACTTCCGGAATTCGCCCAAAAATTTCTTCTTGGATATCCTTCTGGAATTATTTCTAGAGATTTTCCCACTACTTCCTCCTAAGAATTTCCCCAGAAACACTCTCTTAGGATTGCTCTGGGATTTCCTACTAGGATTTTTTTTCTGGTATTCCTTCAGGAAATCATCCTGGGAATTCCGTCTGGAAATTTCTTTCAAAATCCGGCCAGGCAATCTTTATGGGGTTCATCAGGAAATACTCCTTAGATATTCCTAATTTTCTTGCGAGAACCTCCAGGAATTTCCCCGTGATTCACCCAAGAATACCTTCCAAGAATAATCCAGAAATTCCTTCTTGGCAATCCTCCTGGATTTTTTTTTTTCTAAATTCCTCCGGGATTTTTTGGGGATTCTTCAAGAATTCATTCTGAGCAAACCAGGAATTTCTGTTTGGATCCTTCTGGGACTTCCTTCAGAAATTACTTCTGGGATTTCTTCCAGAAATCCCATCTGGGATTCATCCTGGGTTTCATTTTCTGAGATTCTCCTAGAATTTACTGAAATTAATTTACTGAATTTCTGAAGAAATACCTAGAAGGGGTTTCTGCAGGATTCCCGGAAAGGAACTCCTGAATATCTCCCAGAAGAAATTCCTAGAAGAATCTTTAGAATGTTTTCCTGAATAAATCCCAGAAGGAATGCCTACAAGAATTACGGATGAAATTCCTGGTTGCAGAAAGAATTTTTTGAGAAATCCTCAAAAGGAATTCCCGGAAGAATCTAGGAAGGAACTCCTGGAGGGTTTCCAAGAAATTTCTGGATTAATCTTGGAAGGAATTCTTGGAAGAATCACGAAAAATCATGGAGGAATCTGGAAATTATGGGCAAATCTCAGGAACAGGAAGTGGTAACCCCGGAAGGATTGACTGGATGGATTTTGAAAGGAATTTATAGACGAATCCCAGAAGGAAGACCTAGAGGTATAACCAGAAAAAAACTTTGTGAAGGAATTTCTGAAAGGATCTCTCGAAGGATTTTTTTTAAGAAATCCTGATATTCCTAAAGTAATCCCCTGATGTATTTCCTTGAGTATTCTCAAAAGAATTTCTGAGGAAATTCCCTGGATGATTTCCTGGAGGAATACTCAGAAACAAAATCCTAGAAGAAAATCCCAAAATATTTCTGGGGATATCCTTAGGAGGAATTCCTGGGGAAATCCCTAGAAATAGTTTCAGGAAGAATCCCAAGAGGAATTTCAGGAAGCAATCTTCAGAAAGAATTCCAAGAATAAATTTCTGGACGAATTCCGGAAGCACTTCCTTCCAAATAATTCTGAACGAATTTCGGAACGAATGCTTGAACGAATCCTGGAAGAAATTCCTGGGGGTATGCCCTGAAGGATTTTGTAAGAATCTTCAAACGCAATCATTGGAGAATTCATGGAGAAAATTCCTTGAGGATTCCCCAGACGGCATCTCGGATGTCTTTTGGATAGAATTTGTTGAAGAATTCTTAAAAAAATAGGATTAATCCCAGAGGGGAATCCTGGTAGAATGCGCAGAAGTAATGTTTGTAGGAATTTTCATAAGGAATTCCCAAGAAGGAATTACTGGTTGTCTCCCGGAAGAAATTTCTAGAGGAATCTACAGCATAAATTTCTGGAGGTATATCCTGAAGGAATCCCACAAGGAATTCCCGGAAAGGAAATCACGAGAATAAATTTCTTGAGCAATACACAGAACAAACTTCTGAAGAAATTCACGGAAGAAATTCCTGGATGAATCCCCATAATGAATTTCTGCAAGTATTGCCAGAAAGGATGCTTGGAAAAAACCCCAAACGTTTTTTTTTTTGAGAAATCCCTGAAAGAATTGCTGAAAGATGTGTCTCACAAAAAAATATACCAAGAAGTACTTTCTGGACGAATTAAAGGATTCCTTGGATCCCCGGAAATACTTTTTGTTTGTATCTCGAAGTGGATTTCAGGACAAATCTTAAAAGGAATTTCTGTACAGGTCCCAGAAGGATTTCGTGAAAGAACCCTGAAAGGGATTACTGACGAATTAAAAAAAAACCTAGAGGAATCCCAGGACAAATTTCTTGATGAATCTCGGAAGGAAATACTGGAAGCCAAATACAAGTTCGTGAAAAATCTGGAAAAGCCCCATGAAGGGATACCTGGAAGGATCACTGAAAATTCCTGAAGGAATCCTAGAAACAATTTTGACGGAAATCCCAGTAATAATTTCTGGGGAACTCGTAATATTTTCCAGCAGGAATCTCCAGTAGAAATGTCTGCAAGAATCTCCTGAAAAAAAAATCCAAACGGAAATCCTAGAATAACCCCTGAAGGAATTTATGGCCGGATCTTGAAAGAACTTCCTGGTGGTAATCCCGAAAGGATCATCTAGACGAATTTTGGAAGGAGTTCCTGTAGGTATCACCAGAAAGAATTTCTACAGGAAGCCTCAGACGTCAACTATGCGAATATGCTCGTTAAAATCCCAGCAGTAATCCACGGAAGAATCATCTGAAGAATCACTGAGAAATCTTCTGACGAAATTTCTGGAAGAATCCCTAAATGCTATTTCTGAAGTAATGCGTGAAGGAATTTGAAAAGGATTTCGATGAAGGAATTCCTGAAGAATCACCCGATAGAATCACCTGAAAGGAATGCCTGGATTAATCCCGGAAGGAGTTCCTGAAAGAGTTATCTAAAGGAATCATCAGATTGAATCTGGGTAAATGCTAGCATTCCTAGAGAATTATCTAGAAGGAATTTCTGTTTGAATCTCGAAAGGAATTCCTGGACTAAATCCAGAAGAAATTCCTGGTGGTAACCCCGGAAGGAACGCCGGAAGGTACTACAGACGAATTTTGGAAGTCATTGCTGGACGATTCCCAGAAGGACGAATTACTGGATGTTATCCAGAAAGAAGTTCGAGAAGAAATTTCTGAAGGAGTCCATAGAAGAATTTCCTGGATGACTCCCAAGAAGAAAATCCTGGAGGATTTCTAAGAAGGATTTTCTGGATGAATCCCGGAAGAAAAAAAATCTTGGATAAATGTTTTAAATGAAATTGGGTCTAGAATTGGGTTGTTTAGTGAATAAAATATTGTTATTTTCTATAGCCTAATTGAAAGAGCTCATTTTTCTGAGTATAACGTGATTTTATTGGAATCCAATACCTTTGTTTTGATGGTTAAATTAACAAAACAGTTTTAATTTTCGTGGATA